>NC_091935.1:22924398-23106898 GCF_041260155.1 Ptychodera flava
TCGCCTTAATTTTCCCTGTTTTCCCCTTTTGCAGTTTCCAGACACCATGGACAGTTATTGAATATTGGAGCATGCGCACTTGCTGAGAAATATGATACTCCTTTTTTGCTCCACACAGTGTTTCTATTTAAACAGGCAATGTTAGATTATACAGTGAATGCTTCTTAAAACCGTTTTTCTCTTCGCCCATGACTCCTTTGCCTTTGAAGTATCGAGTTTCCGACAAAAAAACAGTCCACGTGGACTGTTTTATATTCTGAAAAATAGTTCAGATTTCGGCCCAACTGATTCATAACAGAGCTGCTACATTCTTTCCACCCATGTGGGCAGTGCGAGTGACGTCATCCACATGGCCTGCCCGCGGATGACAGCTTGTCATGGACAATGTGACGAAGTCTTCAATTAACGTATGCCAATACTGCTGTATCACTGAGTGACTTGATCATCTTTCAGATGCAGTTACTGGCTTTTACATAGGGTAAGAACATTAACTCTCAGACTGAATTAATATGGTCGTTTGTAATGACATTATTATGCCTTTCCCATTTGTGTTATCATGGCATATCTCTCATACAGCAATGGAAGCACGTGCAGTCGTAGCATCAGTGCTACAAGAACACGGCCAGCCAGTTAACGCTGAGTTGCGTCACAATTCAAAGACCCTAGCACGAGCGGATTTCTATGGGAAACAATGATCAAATGTTATTCTTCTGGTAACGTAAGTCGAGGGCATCAATTATATTATCACCTGGCACTAAATGCGCTACATCCATAGACTCACATTCGTCTCCTTTTTTTGAGAGCCTTCGAACATGAAGTTTTGTCAAACGACGAGCTCATTTGTCGGCGAAACGGCGAATCGGCTTTGACCTTTTGCAAAGAGGACAGGGAAATCGAAAACCATTTCGCGCGCTCGAAGGACGATTTAGTTAGGCGAATATCCGTTTAGTACCAAGGAACAAAGTAACGCCAGGAAGGGTTTAAGAGTCTTACAGTTGGGAATGCATAAAAGTTCCTTTTTTCTGTATTGTGTAAAATTTATCTTTTATATCGTTTGTAGACGCTGTAGATTTCGCTGAGTTATAGAAAGAAGCCGAACTGAATGTGCCTGATAGGATCCAGACGGAAGCTCGTCACACATATAAGCAATTCACTTGATAATATTTCTGGGAGCTGAGAAGTGGGTGTATCCCGCTGAGAGAGACGTTACATTTGAAGCGTTATCGCTACGTGGTTGCTCTGCGATTGCATTATTCGGTTTTCAGTTCGTGAAAGCGCTCATACTTTATAGCAGACTTAAAGATTATTCAAGTTTGAATTTCTCTTCGTACAAGTAATATAAAAGCGTCTCAAACAGGACACATATAGTTTGGCGCGTCCTTGGAAACAACCATCACCGTCAGTGAAAACTTTCACATTATTTGAAAATTCGAGGGCGACATGGACATTGCACCGACAAACCGACTGGGATCGACGCAGACTGAGGATTTCCGGAACTACGAACTTTTGACTGATCAATTCTGAATATTGCAGTTTCGAAATTCCTAGGCACGTCTAACGAGGCGTTCACCGCATCCACGACCCTGAACTCGTAATCAGCGTCCCAGGTGAGCTGATATACAATCCTGTAGATGTTGCTCAGGAGGACGAGTTGAATAGATAACTCAGTGTCGGAGTTATTGATTTTTTCCTTTCCACTGGAGCGGAAATGGAGTCTTACAAATGAAAGTGAAATCAATTCCTATCAATCACGCAGAAAAAAATGGCAGCGTTCAGCCAGGAAGAGAGAGTTGAAAGTCTGCCATCAGACCATGCAGTGTCAGAAAACTGAAATGTTTGTGTATCACGTGTCCCAAACAACTATAAAAAATCATCATATATCGCGCAATTTGCATAGTGTTTTATACTTAATTATTTTATACACTCTCTTACGAAAACCTGTATACAATCTATTGACTAAGTCTGGACGACACTTAATTATTGGATGACAAAAACATTTGCACTAATTTTTTAATGAAGGACTGTTTTGACCTCTGATTCACAACTTATCGCATCAAACTGATTTATGCATGGCATAAATCTTAGGTTTTCAGGAGTTGAAATGTTTTGTATCTATTTTTAAAAAGTCTAATAATAACTAAGTATGACAAGTGTAGCGGAAATCGTAGACCTTATTTCAGGAGATTTGCATGATGAAACCGATATTTAGTCACAGTCTTAAATTCACCAACAACATTCATAAGCACTTGCTGCAACCAGAATTACGTTGTTGTCCTAAGATATGGCGTTCATATTGAGGTAGGTGAAAAATACATAAAGGCAGGAATTTTGTTATACTTAGGCCTACCTTGCAAGAAGAAGTATTCATAAGAACATGACGTCCGAATATATGCTAAGATTTACATTTTATGCTGTTACGCGTATTAAACATCAGTTAAGGTCAATAGTTTCGAGATATGGGACCGATCATGAAGTGTGTAAGTCTGCAATATCACCGACTGATCATAATCGACGGAAGTTAAACTGCTGTCAGTCAAACGCAGCCCTTTAGTATCTTATAGATGAGACGATGAGGACACGTCCATCAAGATCATTCATTGAACTCGTCGGTGTCAAAATTGCGATCACCGCCGTGTTGGCGTCATTTATTAAAGTAGGTCTCTACGCACCCTTGAACAGTACCGAGGGGGTAACTGGAAAAACACTTCCATCGAAATATGGGAATAATTGTTGAGAAGCAATAATAGCAATAATAAATGACAGTCAAATTCGTAATAGTAAATTCCAGACTGGTGTAGAATTCAGTCTTCATACAGTGGTTGTAGACACTGCAATTACCAAAAAAATGTCAAAACCGGAAATGAGCTTGTATTTTCGCATCACCAGTCTCGAACAAATGGCACCTTACGGGCAATCAGATGTTACCAGACGATCGAATACCAGTATTCATATCCATGGCAACCAAAGAGATCATTGCATTTCTCAATTGAATTTCTCTTCTCTTTTCGATAGCAAATTTTCATTTCGCCACAAGAATTGCAACTGTTTTGCTATGTATATGTAATGGTCCATGGCGTGGTTTCCATGACTACAAATGACACTTCTCGGATAAAAGTACTTTGTCTCATGTGTGTCATCCATTATTGTAACATTAAACGAAAAAAAGGATCCGTTAACGTGCATGAAGACAAATTGCACTGCTTATTTTTTGATACCAAGCTGTTGCGCGTGGCAATGGGAACAAAAGGTTTATGCATCAAAACATCTTATGTGCCATCACCACTTGTGCCAAGACAATTATCTCAGACACGCAGACTCAGTCTTTTACAGCAGACTATATATCTCCCCGCCCCCATATACTCGCGAGATTTATCACGAGAAATGAGAAACACGTTGCACCTCATTAACTGCGTTTGAACTCCCCTGGCTGAATAGTTGATCGACCCATGCCTTAATTATATTTTCTATTTAGAGTCGACAGCGGTAGAGGTGGGAATATTTCAGCAGCTTTGCGCTTGGCGGTCAAAACACGGGCTCCCCTCCGATGAACAAAATTAGACGATCCATGCGATCTGACACTGCTTTCCTCTTTAAGAGAGCCGGAACATGGAAGAATATCGAACGGACTCATTCTGGTAGGTGGATTTCACCAATATCAAATACCATTCTACAGATGTCGTTCATTTTGTGTTCGGTCACATGTAAGCGGGTGTTATTTGAGTCGGTTCACATTTAAACATTATAGGGGCATTTCAATGACTCTTTAAATCCATCGAACGGGTTGTCGTCTTTACTCGGCGTACGTGTGCATATCTGATCTTCATTTCAACATCATGAAGTCACATTACGAAGGGACAAACCCAAACCGGAATTAAAGGCGAGCTAAGGTTTCGCTCCAATCTGAATCCGATAGGCCGAGGCACATATGGGTCTCAAATGCTTATGAATTTTACAACAGGCCCTGTGTGACTGCAAAACACATGCAATAATCTCACGGCGTATGGATATAATATTGCCCAATCGTCTTTCTCAAACATGAATGCAAATTTTATACATTGCAGAAAAATCGAAGAATCTCGACCAATATTGCTTTATCGTTATACAATAGCTGGCTGCGAAATAATGCTAACTCCATTCTGTTTGTCGTCAATACTAGAAACAACGGAACTTCTGAAGGCGACCGCGGGATTCTGAAGTTCCACATCCCGCCGGACAACGTAAACGTTTATTCGACGACGTAGCACGATGAAACTGCGGCTGTAAAATTCATCACTTCTGGGATCGGTTTGATAAATCACCAATCGCTTTATCTGATGCCAGGCAGGCGCTACACTGACTTTCGCCGACATCATCTGACCGCCACACACAGGATATAACTCTCAGACTCAACCGCAAAATAATATCTAAGACGCTGAAAGGTGTTTTAAATGGATGACTATTATTAGCACCAGCATCAAGGAAAAGTGCTCGGGGAATTTTCACCGGTTGAAAGATTCAAGTTCCGTTGACGTCAGAGCCTCGCTTCTAACAGTAAAAATAGTGAATGGATCGAACAATTTTGTGTCGACCCAGATCGGTTGCTCCAAGACATCCTCCCACATTAATTAATGCGGCTGGCGCTAGTTATTTATCGGTGTACTATTCAATGTTGAGATCGTAGACTTTTCACCAGCTGAGAGTAAGGCAAGCATTTTCACACAGATGTCACTATTACCATGGCTTACCACATTCTTAACGAAACTGTCACAGTTGCACCACCGACCTATCATCCTGGTTACCTAAATACAACCGGCAACGGCACGGTGTTGGAGTTTATCCTGCCCAATAGAACTACCACCACGGCACCGACGCACGGCGACTCGGACACCGATGAAGCGCTGCTCTATATAGTAGCTGTTTTGATGTTTTATGCCTTCAGTCTAACACTGCTGATGATAAAATACATCAAGGGGGAAAGAGAAGATCAGAAGTTGTCCTATTATTACCAGGCGTTCGTCAAGCGGGAGGATTTCTTGAACGCCGCGCGCAAGGCGTCGGTGCAGCAAATGGCTAAAAAGAAGCCAACCAGTGTAACGTTTGTGTGAAAAAAACAACCGAGCAATTACTTCACAACGAAGACGCCACTAATGGCCTCAAGCGAAGAATAGCATGGACTGTCCGTGTTAACAAGCAGGTGACGTGTTTGCGTGTGTGTGTCTGCATCAACTCGATATGTTGGCGCCGCTTAATCACCTGGACGTCCTGTCCAGAAGGTTCTGAACAAGCTTCAACTGTGTCGAATCTTCGTGTCACCGGTTTTATTTGTTCAGCTTCTGTGCCTGTAACATCTGACCACAAAACCCAAACTAAACTGCTGTCGATACTTCATACGCCATCCATGTGATAGATTGAAAAATGCTACCTGAGTACACTGCTTTGTACGTAAATCATTTCTGACTATCCAGATATTGGAGTTGAAATCTTTCGCGGTTATTGCTACGACGAGGCCTAAAATCCCAGGGCGGGCATCCGTATACAAACCACGCGTCACTCAAAAAGCAGACTGAAGTTTCCATAGCAACGAAAGCCTATCACTCAGATACAGGAGTCGAATGTGCGACGTTTTCCATTTGTACAGCTCCTGTTCTGTTTTGCCTTTGTTAACCATATTTACAGTTGTAGATGTTCCATCAGTAACATAATACATTGAGCGCTTTAATTCAAGACAATGTTTAGTGGGTCGATATGCTGTATCGTTCGCCGTTTATGAATAGGCACTCATATTTTGCACTGCCAAGGATGTCGTGTTTAATCTAAACCATACATATCAACTAAGTTGATAGAATCATTGAAATATTATCAATTATAATATCATGAAAGCGCAAGATGTACACATAAGTTAATATTTTGTGAATATTTCTGTTTTATGACATTTTCTAAACCGTTAACCCGTGTCCATAATATTTGTCATGGTATACCTATAGTGACGACGTTTTAGTATATTACGAACGAGAGCGAGTTTCACTATTTCATCCGTCGTCAAAGACTTGACAACACACTCACGTTACCTTGTCATACAGCTGCACAAAGAAAGTCGGAGACGTTAACATATTCCAAATAATTGTTGACTTTAACATACGTGTTCGTATACGTTAACATGTCAAAAAAGACCATTAAACAGTTCAACAATTCTTAAGGGAGCACGCACCTGTATTATAGGATGCATATGTTTCGATTTATTTCTTGAAAAAAAATTAACGATGAGCGTCACGACTTGCATAGCTATGCCAGTAAATTGCATTGGGGTCAGACTACTGTTTACATTCCTCAGACGCGGTATATATTACACGGTCTCTTTGCCTTTTGAAGTAACATATTTTGTTACAAACCCTAATTTTATTTGGTGCACATGTTTCAATCCTGGGAAGAACCAGTATATCTACGATGGAAACCTCGTCGACATGAGACATATCCTCAAAGATTCGTTGAACTTTAAGTATGTCACGCACTGGTTTTATGGATACTCAACAAGCAAATCAATTTGCATTAGTGTATACAATGACTGCAGTTGCGTTCAAAACGATGGTACAAAAGCATAATAAATTGTGAGTCCTCTTTGGGTAAACTGACAACGTTGTTGTGTCACAGGTCATCAGTAACAGAGCTCTGACGTACAACTAGGTCAAACCTCATCCTCACATCCTGAGTAAGAGTTACCACATATTCCCGTCGTCAAGACGACCAGCGCGCGAGACATTGTTAATTCATGTTATGTTTATGAATTATTAATGCCAACCATGTTATCAGTATCATTTGATATATCACACCTACTTTACACGTTGCTTGCAATTGGTCAATTTACCACGAAACACGTGACATGACCATCATTTGCCGTAATTGATTTGAGCAGTATATAGAAAACAAGCCACACGCAAAGACTCACACAGTCAGAGAGATCGATTGTCAAGTACTCAAGACCGTTCTCTGACTGAAAAAATGAATATTGTCATGACAGAAAAAAAATGGATCGTGGAGTCTTAGTCTGTCAAATCAAAGGAGCGAACAGGACCATTTATGGCTTTCGGGGATATTCTAAATCAAACTATACATCACTGACACCGCACGGCCATGAACATTTTAGAGGATGGAGATCACGTGATGTGCCTGCGGTATATTCGTCCCCGCCAGCTTTTCTATTCACGTTACTTGTACATACAACTGAAAACTTAGTCACTTCGCTGCACATTTTGAAGGTTTGTCCTCTAGAGAGGAAAATTGGGTGAAAGGGTTATTGATTGACTTGGCTTTCAACTTCGCCCTCTTGTATTTTGATATTCATGCTTTGAAGAACGTGCATGCCAACTGATGTGTATGCTATTTTTAATACGAAAATAAAATATGAGTTTGTGTTCATAATAATCTGCGATCTGATCGTTTACAACAATGCGCGAAGTTTTGGGATTATCTTCCAAAAGGGTAAAAATCTACCCAACTTTGCCAGATTCTGTAGTTGCTTACTGGATGGGATAGCTTCGACTTTTTTCTACTTTCTATGACAACTTTACGAAAGTGAACGGAACCGTGGAAATGTATGACGCACATTCCTTGCCGTTCCAGTTCGGTTTAAACTTGAAAGTATAGATGCGCACATCATAACCGAGCAAAACAAAAGAACCTTTCCTGTTTTGCTGTGGTGGTGACCTTCACAAAAACAACGCTACGCAAAGAAAATCGCCGTGTCGATTAATTTATTCTTTTAAAATGTTATTACCATTAGTGTAGTCTGTACAACATTCACGCCGAATATAAAACCGCCCATTATTCTAACATGAGGAAGTAATTTGACACGATGTGGATTTGGCTGAAATTTAATTACTTGGCACATAAGACGCATTTGACAACTTAATCGACTTCTTGCTAACAACATCCCTCAACAATAAAAGACGCATTTGGAAGGCAAGTTTCACTGCCAGAAAATAAAGTCGAGCATCAGCCTGATCGGAAATGAGATCCTCTCATCTCATAAATATAAACGGCGCATGTCCTGTACGAGTGTGGCAGTAACAGCCAGTACTAGGACACGCTGTTTTCACATCTCCGTTGTTTGCATCCATATATGAGATACTTCACCGTCGAATGATGATGAATAAACTGTCAATATCCCACACTGTTTATTTTATTTGATAACCCCGACTGTTTTGGAATAACAAATTGGATCTCATCTGTAGGCTGACCTTGCCGCAAGATTTTTTTTTTTTGCACGGAGGATGCACACGCGTCTGTCCACTGAGCAATGGCTCAGTACCATCACCAAGATGGATGAAGACTATACAGTCTGTAGAATATATAGGTAGTCGTTTTTCGTGCAATGAGTCTGAACAAATAAATGCATATATGTTCCGATTACACGTGATTGAAAAATAAGAGTAGTTGAGGTCAGGATGTTTTGTATTTTGCCAATTGTTTGAATCCCCTAATTCTCAAATCTTGCGGGTATTCAAAACAATGAAGAGGCGAATAGCTCCTTCTTGACGTTTTTTTCACATCGGTTTGTGTTTTTATATCACAGCACAGGACTAGTGCGTGTTTCAATTCGAATGTATATTTGAACTGACTGTTCAAGATTCTTCAAGAAACTGAACTGTTTCCCCATGACCACTTTCCAGGTTTTAGTAAATGAAATCGTGATCACTCATATCGGCCGGATTACATATCCCATGTAAATGTGAACAAAGACATGGAATTTGTTCTCATCTACTGTCGTGTTCGTTCTACCATACACTCTTTGCTCGTGTACAAGCCCCTTCCCTATCTTCAGGGGTTTTCGAAAACTGAAGCCCCTCCCTATAATTTAGCTCGAATAATGAAGTCAAAACTCGATTACAGTATGCAAGAGCAATAGGATAATGTAAATTTACGGCTGATTGACAAATATCGCTTATGAAGAGGTTTCATCAGCCTGAGTGTCGTATTTCGATAGGTTATCACCATCATCTTACGATGCGGCGATGGCAGTCGTAGTAGTACTACAGGATGGAGAGCTACATACATGCCTACTTCGAAGAATATTTTAGTGATGGATGGAAACTCGTAACAGAAATTGAATCAGTAATACAGTGAAGTTCGTTGTTATTCTTTTAAAATTTTAGTGACAGTCTAGTAATGACTTGTATCCTGTACATGGACATGAGATGTACTGCTGTACAGGAGAGGGAACGTTGATTTTTGTATTTTCCGCTGGTTTCTTTTCAATTCAACGCTTACGGGGACAGCTTAGGATTGGCTGGAAAAATAAGGGTAGGACGGGTAGCCGGAACTGTACGAAATTTTATTCCTTGGCCTTACTATTGATAGACTGTGATAAAGTCAGTAACAGAGTCTCATATTTTCTCACAATTCACGCATGAGTAAGGTCATTTGAATTAATTAACCAAAGTAGATGTAATCAATAAGCATCTTTCGGTTTCATTTTCCACGTCGGATTGACATCACTATTCAAGTGAGAGAAAAACTGAAGGCCGGCCTATGATGACCTTATCAATCCAACGGGATAATTGCATTTTAGATTCAAAGCTCACAATGACTTTAATTCAGAGCAGTGTGTACATGTTGCCAAGGACGGATCAAGTTAGCCGCCTTATCTGAGCAAGTATCTCGTCTACCATGCCACTTGGGAAAGTCAACTTTACCTAAGTTCTAGATAATGATGTACATTTCTGGTGAATGACTGACAAGTCAAAGCCATCAGCTGAAACTGTGTGAAAGGCAGCGATGTGTTAGTTTGAAAAACATTAATTACACATTTTTGATAAAAATCACAGCTGTCGATGTTATCATTACTGCCACATGTTTTTTGGCATCAATCGACGCAAACGAAGGAATAGAATGTATAATACATTCTCGACTCCAGTGTTTAAGAGCTGAACTTTGTACAACATATATCACAGGTAAGTCAGGAAGGCAAGACACGCGTGCAACAAAGTATGGAGCAAATAGGAAAATTATATTGAAGATAAATTACTATTTGCCAAATGATAAGCCAGAAGAAAGGCGTGCATTTTTTCCTTTCCAAAGATAAATAATAAATTGAAATAAGTAGGTATTTCTTCTCCATTATTTATCAAATTATTCTATCTTTTGGAAATCTGAGAAAGACTATCAACAAATAATGGCAAAAGGACCATTCGCTAATCAGAATAAAATGATATGGAGTTCAGTGATCGGCCGGTTTTATGGTCATGTCGTCCCACTGGCATTTATTTCTTTGCGTTTATCATGATAAAATGAGGTGGATTTAAGCGATCGGTCGGTTTTTATGGTCGATGTAGTCTCACTGACACACTTTTACTATTGAATCATTTTAATAATCACTTCTACCTGTATGATATTTATGAATTAAACATGCGTTGGAGATAGGGCGTTGGGACCCGGAGTCTGGTAAATACAGACCTGAGAATCTCCCGATCCTTGACTACGTGCTAATATCGTACGATCTAGACGGAAATCTCATTACACTAATGGAATGGATGGCTTTAGCCACAACGTTAATATATTTTAAAAGACATTACAGGGGTCACTGTAGTGTTCTATTCTGTGCTTTCTTATCGTTAAGTCGCATGTTCCAATTGTTTAAATATGCATCCGTCACAGAAGCGCATCTGTTTCCCAGTATCTCATCCAACATTTCCGCTTTTGTTCACCTGAGTCGAATCTAATTTGCTTTATTTGGCAGTCTCAGTCTTCGGGCCTGCCTCAAAATATTCTACACTTCATGACTGGATATTTCGGTATTACTTTATTGGTAAATCCAAAGTCACGACAAAGTGTCCAAGCAAGAAGTAGGAGTCGATTAAGAAGAGCAAATTCTTTGATGGACAAGTTGACAAAGTCAGATATCGATCTTCCGGGATCCGCTGCTCTGAGGGATAGTGTCCGGGAGTTCGCCGGGGGTTTGTCCTAATGCAGGATATCGATGGTATACTTCGGTTTTTCTGCTTGCCCGAATGCGATACACTTAATGGTTGGTTGTCAGTGTCGACTACGAACATTAAGAATTATGAGGTGATTTTCCACAAAAGTGAGAAGTCATTTCGCGTTTACATTTATTAGCCGTCGATATATCATCCACGGTGTCTCGACTGGAAGCAACTAATTCTCCGATGCCTACAGAAGTTGATTTCTCGTGTTGGGGTCACCTGAACGATGACAAGGGATAACGGCCTCGCGGGCTCTGTGGTGTGCATTGTACATTTCAATACAACCTCAGTTCAATAGACTTGATGTGTGAGCTTCAAGGGATTTCTTAGCTAGTACTCCTTATAAAGGTACCACTCGCAGAAACCAGAGAGCAACGGCAGATACGGCTAAAAAGATCGTTTCTGGTCACCCCCTCGTCATTCAGAACCTACTCGTCATGGCCTTTTTTTTTTTTGGGGGGGGGGGGTATATACTCATCAGTACAGCTATCCTTGATATCCCTGTTTCTATGTCCAAAAATGCAAAAAAGAAAACTGAAGTATTATGCGGCCAGTGATAAAAGACAATCACTGTTGCATCATTAGTGCCAAACAAGCATTGTTAGAAATAAAAAAAAAGAAAGAAAAAAAAAAGAAAACAAGATCACTTGTGCTGAATGTCAAGGAGCAGAAACAATTTTTTTTGGCCTATTAAACGTGAGTTTTTGTATGCGTGTATCAAACAACCTTGATCGATATTTGTATCCATTTTAGTATTGTAAAGCGGAGAGGAAAAACCTGTGACTAGTATATCACCAAAGCATGATGGAAGAGCGGGCTATTGAACAATCAGAAAACAAAACATTGATGCTGTCGGCGAAGGGTCACTAGATTTTCCCATAGAATGGCTAACGCTCACCCGATATGCCTTGGTCAATAATTAGTATGGATTTTTATGTTTACTTAAGTAAAATAATAAAAAAACTAAAAGAAGAAAGAAGTCAAACACGAATAATTCTGTACACTCTTTCCAAATATCGCGTTGTCCTTGTTCTACCTTTAACTGTACGAACCGAAATGCAATATGGAGTGCTCTTTCAAGAGATGTTAAAACTGTTGAGCATAAGTAAACAACCGCTAAGAGCGCATGTACAAAATGTGTGTGCCATATGCTCAGGGTTTCTGGTGTATGCCAGTCCAAGAGATATTTTTGTCAACGTAATTTCAATCACCACTAAGTCTATGAAACAAGTGAATAGTATGAGTACTGTACGGTTGGAGTGGAGGACAAATCTTTACACGTTCATAAGTATGACTGTAACATTTTCATGGGGCTACTGCGAGTAGTGAGTCACTGGTTTTGCCAAATGGACATTTTAGTGCACCGAGGACATGAAGAGATCTCCGAGCCAAATTGCTAGGGACATTTTGATTTAGCGGAAACACTGAGAGCTTGTGTATGTACCTACTTTTAATGTAATTGAAGAATTCTTTCCTACAATTAAGATTTCTACCCTGACCAATGAATATTCATATAGCGAAGAGTTTTTTAGCGTAATTTCTCCTCCCACGGACAAACCTTCAGCATCGACGGTTGTGAATCTCAATCGAGATAGAGGTGCTTCAACGGATTAGACAAGACACGCAAAAAAGTGTTCAAATAAGTTGATTAGATTGAAGAGATTACGTTGTATGCCATGCACTTTGTTTGCCCAGAACACAGATGTTCAGTCAATTAGCAGTGCTAGCTGCATATATAAACGAATTACGCAATGTGTGCCCTCGCATCTTCATCTCGTGGCTAGAAATCATTCAATCAATGTGTGTCTAACTTTATCATTCACAGTTCATCGCCGGCCTATATACACCGAGCAGTAGAATGTTATTTTTGACGGTCGTTTGCAGAGCTAATTACGCTTATTATGTCGACAGTTGTACAACGCTACATAAAATATTCCATCTTATGTATGTTTAAATATAACCGAGGGCAGTCATATGGATAGAGTTACACGATTAGGAGAGATTGTACAAGTCGAGTACAGATGTGTCTTCTATATGCACGTAATCCTTATAGCCGAGGTGAAATGCTGAGAATGCCCGTGGCAACGTGGACCATATCTGGAAATAAATAACCTTGAAGTAACGTGTATGCTGAAAACCGATGGCCGAGAGAGGTTAAGAATTCCCACATTCAGTATGAATTCGACGAGAAGCAACGTTTTCATTTTGTAAAATGTAAGCCATATCATGTGAAACGAGGGCTGAACTGTCTACAGCATTTGACACTGTTAAGAAAATCAAGTTTCGGTTTGAGAGACAGCATCTTAAAGAAAAACACATAAATAAATACATAGATACAGACAGACAGACAAAATGCATACATAGGTACACACACACCTACACACAACTACACACACACATATATACATATATATATATATATATATATATATATATATATATATATATATTCATTTATTTATTTATTTTCTTTATTTGTCGGTAGATAGAAAAAGAAATAAACAGATTTAGACATAGCTATGTAGATATATTATGTTAGAGAGACAGCTGGATATCATTTTTCTCACTGGTATCTAGTGATTAATTTAATAAATTTTATCAACTGGTGGTCCCAGATTAGTATATCATCAATTAGTACATGTAGGTGCCAGTAAGTAACTCGATTGCTATAAAGTCGTAGATGAGTAGCTGGTAGTTAGGTGAGAGGCTGATTCTGAACATTGATGTACGTGATGTAAAAAGAGCTCCCAAAAAAATGGTAGTGTGACACCATTGATTGTTTGTTAGTCCACAGGATTCTGAAGACCAAGCCGAGAAACGCGGATAATTCAAGTTATTCAAGACATGCTGTGCTGTACTCGTTTTTCTTTTAATTTGCGTGCCTAGACACAGATCCTGGCAAAACAAACTCGGTTGTCATGTAGCGAGCGCTACTTGCAAACAATTTAATTAAGTTTGATTAAGTGTGGCATCAAATAGGCCTACTGGATGCAAATGGCAATCATTTATGACAAATTGAAAACAGCTATGTAATCGAACAGGCGAATGCTATCATGGCACAGTACACCGACGTATTTTCACCCCTTTCACCATTTTACCATCGTCTCAGAATGGTTCAGAGATATTGCTAAGCAGCGCGTTTCATGTGTTGATTTGGAATAAGGTAACTCTGGATTAAGGGTAATTTGCGTGCCTAGACAAAGATACAGGCGAAACAGACTCAGTTGTCATGTAAAGAGCGCTGCTTGTCAGCAATTTAATTAATTTTCAAGTGTAACATCAAACACTGGATGTAAATGACATTGATCATTAATGACGTCCTGAAAACAGATACATGTACGTATAAGAACAGGCAATTGCTAGCACACCAACGTACTTCCACAATTTTTCCATCGTATCGGAGAATGATTCAGAGGCATTACCTAGAAGAGCGTTTTATGTGTTGATGTGGAACAAGGTAACTCTGTGTAATACTGTGGCACATATAGGACGGGTATAGACTGAATGTTTTGATTGTGTGCGATTGAAAGTTTACTGTCAAGTACTAGGTTTGCGTGCGAGCATTCTTTGCTGTGCTATACAGTGGTTTGACACGAACAACCGACGGTCGATTTTCCAGTTTTTAAATGCAGTTGCACTCACGCTGCTAATAATCAAGAATACGATATCATTAAAACCAATGTAGGAACGGTCATACTCATTCTCATCAAACTGACATGTTGTATTATAAGTGCAGCGAAGCTATGCTTGCGGCGTAAGAGCTGATGACAATATGAGCCCAAAGAGTAGATCGAGTGCAGGCCTCATAATACTGATCGCAAATGACGTCACTGTTCTCTCTCATTAATATGCATAAATAAACATTTGTCCGCATTTTCCGCATAAACGACGAAAATAAAACCTGCGAGTATTAGAAAGGCTATTTAGCGTCACACTTATTCGTATGAATTGATGACTGAGACTACAAGCTGCAACAACAGCCGCGCATACAACGACAAAATTTGTCCGAGTTTCAGCTTTTTTGTCTGAAAGTCGCGCACGTGCAGCTATATTTAGTAACAAACCCGAAATCGCGATCAACGCTATTATCGAAGGCGTTCATTGCCTCTCTTGGAATTTTGCTCGAAATAAAGTTAGCGGGTATGCTGAAGTAAACACTCCGTGGAAATGGATAGAACTTTCTCCAGCGGTGTGTGGGTATTAAATGTGGGCGATATATGATAGTTAGGGTTCACTTTCAGGGTGAAAGTTCAATTAGAGATGCATGTCTCTCCGAGTTATCCCATTTCTGCGGATCGTGTCACTTTGCTTGTAGGTCTACTAAAAGCAGAACAAACACACCGTCTTCAAATTACTCAGTGCGTCCAGGCTACAAGGCGGACAGTATCGCCGATTTTAAATCTGACTTTCACAGAGTGGCGGGAAGGCGGAGAGCGCCGACTTTAAATTTCATAGCCCAATCAATCATTTTCGAACATTTTAATAGTTGACAGGGTATAACCAGCACGCGTCATAACATTTCAGCGAGGGCCACTCCAGTATTTTGTGTGATATATTTAAAAATATGCAGCCTATCACATTTCGTTAAAAAGACATCTGCAGGGATAAGATCGCGCCCAATTGCAGTAACCACTCGTGCCGTGTAATAGTTGTCGTCCGTGAGAAGAATTGCGATGGCTACGGTATTTGTATTAAGAGAACGACCCGGTACACTTTGCAATATTGTGTTTATTTTATAATTAATTCTGTCTATTTGGATGGTGCGTGGTGAAAATGTCCGTGAGATTGTCTGAAAGACCTTGCACAATTACGTAATTTAGTAGTATCATGCATTATTCAAAAGTCTCCATGATACACAGCGACAAACTTCAGGAATTTCGTTTCGTTGTAATTTATAATATACTTGTCCATTTTAAGCTATTATCATGCACTATTTATTCTCAATTACTGAATTTTTTTTTCCAAAATTCAAAAATAAGGTTCATGATTTGGCAGTATGTACATGTACCACAAATATTGCACTATACAGATGCGGGTAACAACCAGCTTTGGTGTTTATTTCTAACCAAGAGCTTATTTGATGACTTAATTTTTTAAACCCATCAAAAGTGCTATTAAAATTCCAATTGACGGAGCAGCTGCAGCTGGTTTCCCTAGCGTCTCCAAACACATGATGAAAATTTCGAGGAGATGCTCCCGTGAACGGTTGCAATATTTTGATTGGGGCAAAATTTGCTTTGAGCAAAAGTGGGGAGGTTTATAATCTCTGCGTTTCAACAGTTAATGGAACGAATCACCAAGTTCCTATAAACTGCGGAGATGTACCTGAGACAAGAAAGCGACCTGCTTCACACGAATCATACGAATCATAAGGAATCATAGATATTTTGCTCTGACCGAGAAACGAGGGTTTGAGTTAACTTTCATCTCCCTGGTGACAAGAAAAATAAGACAAGAACTACTTCAAGTACGAGGTGCGCCACGCTTACTTTCTTTCTATCTTGTCCATTTGTCATGATTACCGCCTTTACTCTCATCAAGACGTATCAATTCGCCAGCAGGAGCTTTTTCAGCTTTTGTACACAATCACTTCTAATCTTCAAGATTAATCTAGACGAACAACGTTAACCTCTTGACATTCACGACATAGAGCGTGTCTATTTACAACACAGCAAATATGCCGCGGGGCATGACTAGTGTAATGAGGCCTTCTTGCGTAGATCACACCGTAGTTATATAGCGTTATTCACTCATGATTTGCAACAGTACAGTGATTCCATCGGGCAAACTCCACCTACGCTATACTGTAATACAGTTCCACATCATCCTAGGGGTCTATTTATGTTTGTTGGGTAACGAAAGGCACTCCAAGACAAGCACTGATTTCGACAACAAGAGAGTGTCGCCCATGGTTCTTCTGGTGTGTCCGGCGTCGATTTAGAAGTCTTTACTTTTTTCAGTTGTTGAAAAAAAAAATTCTCACATTCCTGGCCGCTGGGAGTGCGTGATCGACAGTGTGGGAAAAATCGATCCCACACTCTCAGAAACCGTCCCACACTCTGCAGTAAATATTACACGAGCTCTGATTGGATGATAAACAGTCTATTTTGTTCCACGCGCAAAATGTTATGCAATGGCACGACGAGTAACACATAGACCAGAACTGCAAAGTAAAGCAGGTCAAAGTACAGTGGCAGACGACAGACTTGTCACGATTTTGGATAATGTTGTACATGTCCAATGTGAATTTAACGCATTTTGTGGTCGTGTGAGAAAAAGAATCTCACACACCAAGGACCTGGGATCAGATTTCTCACACTCGTTGGGGATATTTTGTCTCACAAATATCCCCAACTCGTGTGAGAAATCTGATCCCAGGTCCTTGGGGGTGTGAGATTCTATTATTCTCACATTCCTTGCCACTGGAGTGTGGGATCGACGGTGTGGGAAAAATCGATGTCATACTCTCTGAAATCGTGCCACACTATTGTAAATGGGCAAACACGAAAGCGGTATACATTACACGAGTTCTGATTGGATAATAAGCGACCTTTTGCTCCACGTACAAAATAATATCCAATGGGGCGATGAGTTGCACATGGACCGGAACTTCAAAGTAAGCAGCTCTCAATGCAGTGGCAGACGACAGCATATCACGATTTTGGACAATGTTGTATATTGTCGGTGACAGACAACAGACGGTCGAACTTTCCAAATAACTATTCAAACAGTACTTAAAATAAGCAGAAGAACATTCCAATATTCCGCCAGTGAGCGTAGCGTGTGTCATGAGATAAATTTAGGACTATATTTAGTGATGCGGAATAATATATGGCCACGAAGTAGGACAGTCACTGACATAATTGAAATAACCATTCAATGTTTGCAGTGTGGATTTAACGAATTTTGGTCATGTGAGAAAAAGAATCTTACACAACTAGGACCTGGGATCAGATTGCTCACCCGTCTGCGGCTTGTGTGAGACTAAGAGAAATCTGATCCCAGGTCCTTGGGTGTGTGAGATTCTTTTAGTATCGGCCAAGGTATTCAACATCGTCGTCGAGCACTTTCCATTTTCCATCGCTCACCATAATTTTACAAATTTACTTCACGTAGAAAGATCCAACTCTGCCACGCAATACACGTAATGTCACATTTGTCATTTTTGCGTCTTTGAATTGCGCGCATTTGACTGATACTAAGTATAGCAAATTGTTAACCACGTTCTCTGCAATACAGGCATCGAGGTCTGATTGCTCCTTCCGTACTGACGACAGCACCCATAACTTGGACGATAGAAAAATTATTGCACGTCGCTGATGGCGTCCTTGAAGAAATTTCAGTCACGATAGAAAAACCAAGTCTGGTACACACGTAGACCTAGGTTTGTAATTATTGGTTTGTTGGCGGCTCTGCAAGCCCCACAACACCGCCAAAAACCCATGCTGTTCGTTTTGAAATATGAAAAGAAATGGTAAAATTGAAAAGGAAGAAAATTAACGGAAATGTCCTTGGTGAAAGGCTAGACAGTACTGGAATTGAATCACACATCTTAACCGTTTAGTTATTGTCTGTCAATTCATTATAAGGGCTTTGTTTGGTTTCATTGCGTCCAATTACATCAAATCCATTTCACAACCCTTTAGCGATCTAAATCAAATTCTTAGTGTTACTTTGATACTTTTTATTCGTGTCCAATTACGGCATAATCGATTTTACAACAATACTAAATGGTGACTACGGAATTCATGACAATTGCATCACAGTCTGGGGTCTTTCGTATTCAAATTAATCACCTTTCTGCTCGAAGTTCAAATGTAAAGAGGATGAATGAGACATTGATCACGATTGAGAATAATTATTGTGTCTAAATTCGATTTCGTTTGTCGTTAGTAGATTAGACTCCGCGTCTATTTCAATGTTCAAAATATAAAGATAGTATCGGTGTCACGATATTACTCCAAGTCATTGAAACGGGTTTCGGGGACAAGTTCAGAACACATTCCGTGACGGAGGGACTGTGTCCAGAGTGTCGCAGGAGAACAAAAAACAGCGCCCTGCACCACTATTAAGCTGTTTGTTCAACGTTTCAAAACTACCGAATTTAAATGTGTAGATAGTTGCCAAGCCCTGTTGTCCAATGCGGGGTCTCTTGCAAAGCATCACGTAAACCACGTTCATACAGCCGAAGGTTAAAGCAAGACTCTTGTCTATATGCGGTGTTGTACTTTTTAGCATATTCGATTTGAGTTAATCACTATAGTATACGAGTCCTTTGTACTGTTATTTTCCGGTGTTTTTTCTTTTGTTGATTGGGTTATACAGAATGAATTAAGGTAGAATGCAGACATTCGGACTCTCACTACTTTACAACGCTTTACTGATCTACCACATATGTGGCCCGTTTTAAAGTTGTCGGTGCAAGGAAAATATCACCGTCTTAGTTTTTAGAAAATCGAATATTCATTTTTCTCCGTATACTTAAAACGGGGAGAGCGGCCGTTTTGAATTTCAACCATCGGTAAATCTTGGGTAATTTAATTTATTTCTCTAATTTGCACGGTGACCCCAGATTCAGATTCTTGATTTTGAAAGAGAATGGTTGAAAGATTCCTTGAGGAAAGTTTGAACAAAAGTTTACGTGCTTTCTTGGCGAATACTACCTTTAGTCAGGTGGCTTACCAAAATATCGTTACACGAATGACAAAAGTACCAAATTTGCTACAGATGTTCGCATATATGTGTAAATCAAAATTAGCTATTGCTCCAAAAATTTGGGCCACCGGAAAGGCTCGATGACGTCATAAATTCAAAATGGCCGCCATTATATTGCTTAAAAATGGTAAAATACGGTTTATTCGGCCAGTTTTCAATATTTTTTGGAATAAACTGACATAAACATTCTCAATTATAAATAAAACATTAAATTGATGCAAATCAATTATTGTGATGACGTCATAAAGCCAAAATGGCCGACCAAATTCAAAATATCCCCCATAATATCGTGTGATTATTTTCAAATACTGTTAATTAACCCTGTGTCCTGCATTTTAGTGCCTGAACTGAAATTAACACTTTAAATTACGGACAACACATATAATTGATGCAAATTAATTATTGTCATGACGTCATAAAACCAACGTGGCAACCGAAAATTACAAAATGGCCTATTATGAAGTTCACTATGCTCAGTACCATAGCCCATTTACGTGACAAAATGATAGTTTAAAGGTGATGTACTATTTGTCTTGATGATCCATAAACTCAAAATAAATGATAAATGTACCAAAACTTAGCCAATAAGCTCAACACAAGTTACAAACTATTATGAAATTATTGATTATTTAACAATGGCCTCTGTCTGAAAAACTGCATCAATGTAAAGGAAATGAGCGCAACTTTACGCATCGTTTCCATCTTTGAACGTGTTACGATATAGTCAGTGGTTCAATAGTAGTGTGATTTCATGATAACGAAAAACATGGCGAGAAACCGGTGAATAAATCATGCCTTGACCCTGGTCATGTAACCTTGGTCCCCCAAAAAAGGTTTTATGTTCGTGGTTTAGGTCATTTGCTTCCTTTGTTTGAGAAGCCTGTTTCGTTTGTTGAATTTTCAGTTTTTTATGTCTCGACGTGTCGTGACAGACAGTACGTTGTGCTACAGTAACAGTAGTTCTCTTTTTGGAGGATGTGCTGGCCTTAAAATACCGTTTGGTCAGGGTTTTGTGAACAAAGATAAGATTTTTTGTCTTTTAATTTGAAGCTAGCTTATCTTGCTTTTTTGCAGCTGTCGTGAATTTTATGAAAAGCGTCTCGTTTTTGGTCTCGTTTTTGCTGTTTGGAAACTAAAGACACTAAAACGCCAGAAAGGATTCAAACAGAAATTCGAAGATTAAACAAAAACAAGAACTCAGAAAGATTCTCAGATTCATCACAAATCTTTCAAATCAAAACTTACCAAATGTTGAAATCAAAGTATTAAGCAAAGGATTGAAATCGATTCCCATTTCGAAGTGCCTATACAGAAAAATTGTCGTATCAGATATCAACAAATTTATTCGCATCATAAGATTGTGCAATATCATGAGAAACAAACGACCAATCAATCAATCAGACATCTGTTCTAAGATAAGTCCATGTTCGACACTACTAACAGCGGAAAACCCAAAATTATAAAACTGTCTCGAAGCAACTTAGATCGCAAGAAAAATTCGAAGATTGTCTGAAAAACTGAATCAATGTAAAGGAAATGAGGGCAACTTTACGCATCGTTTCCATCTTTGAACGTGTTACGATATAGTCAGTGGTTCAATAGTAGTGTGATTTCATGATAACGAAAAACATGGCGAGAAACCCACATCAGAAAGAATATATCTCTAACAGAAGAAAAGACTGCTCTTAACAAGCTCTCTAAAAACAAACAAATAACAATAAAACCCATCAATAAAGTAAGAGGCATAGCAATTGTGAATACGACAAATGGCATTAAAGAAAGTTATAGACAGCTGCGAAATGTACAATATTACTGTACATTAAGGCAATACTTGGCGACATTAACTATACGGTGGAAATTGTATATGAAATCATTTATCTGCGACAAGAAGATCACTGACAAGGTGATTTACAGTTTCCCCATTCCCATAAGTAGAACAATTTGTACACCACGATGGTATCTCCTGCCAACAATACACAAAACCCAAGCAGAAGGAACAATCATCATCCATCGTCTCAATAGAAATGGCTGCTCGAGCCCAATAAACCAAATCTCGGAATTTCTAGACTTTGTCATAAAACCAATCGTGCAAAGACGACTTACATATGTCAGGGACACAAAAACTTCATTAACTAGTTAGAATCATTAAAAATACAAGCAAACTCTATTCTGGTAACATTAGAAGGAGTATTAATGTAGAAAACATGCCAAATTGAAGCCATAAATGAAATCAAATAAAGCGATCGTAGCGTTGGACTCTGAAACAGTACCAACCAACTGATGCGATATAAAAATACCACACACAACGTACATGAAAGCCTTACTGTCGATTATTCTGAAAAGCAGTATATTTTAATTCAACTGAGAACAAATACAAACAAATCTATGGATGCAGCATGGGGTCACTTGAAATAGCTGATATCACATACCATGAAACGGAGAAAGTTGTATTAAATCCCAAAACCAGTCAAATATTCGTATAGAAACGTCTAAAAGGTGACATTTTCATGATTTACTCAGGAAGAGAACATCAACTTATAACATTCAGAACATTTGTCGAGGAGTGCAACACCATGTACCATACGTTCAAGTTGGGAATTCATAATTGAACATTCAATCAACGAAATCTCATACCCCCTGACCTTGTGGTCTTCAAATGCCAGAGACGCAATTGAGAGAAAAGGCTCGACCGTAAAACCCACACCTAACCATCTGACGATATTTCTTTGCCGCAAACCTTGAAATGCTTCATTAAAGGTGAATTACTCAGATATGTTGGCACATGCAACAACAATATGGACCTCACAAAGAGGGTTAATTTCTCAACACAAAAACTTCAACTACGAGATTACAAGGTGAAAGACACAGTTTGTATCAAAAAGAAGTTATATAACAAAACGTCAGTCATCCTTCATTAACAAAAATAAGAGTAATGATGTAACAAAAACTAATCAGCACAACCTCATCAAAACCAGCCTAATCAAACAATGTGATAAGAAACTGGAAAATAATAAAGGGCGACTATACGCTGGCCATGGTTTTCTAGACAACCTATAATAGCGTGTAAAAGGAAGAAAAACATACAAGATATCCTCCTTCAACCAAAATTCAAACACAAGGAGAGTACAACTGAACGGTCTGAGCAACAATTCACACAACAATCAGAGCACAACATAATGATCTTAGAATCTCTCTTTGATGGCTATCATCAAACTAAGCATATTGGAATACAAGACCATTCAAGTGACTGAAGTAGGGACCCAACTTTGGCCCGAAACGCCGCTAGGAGGAATCACCATCATAAAACCTTTTCTCAGTGACTAAGGTCACATTACCATGGTCAAAGCACTATCGATTCACTGGTTTCTCACCATGTTTCCCTATCACGAAACCACATTGATTTACTCACTATACCATATCACAAACAAGGTTGAACCAGTGTGTGAAGTTGCCTTCATTTCCTTTTATATCGATTCGATTTTTCAAACACAGATCATTGTTTAATAATAAATAAGAGTTTTTTACTTGTGTTGAACTTATTGGCTATGTTTTGGTACATTTATCTTTCATTTTGAGTTTATGGCATACTAATACAAATTGTACATTACCTTCAAACTATCATTTTGTCACGTAAATGGGCTATTGTACCAACCACAGTTAACTTCATAATCGGCCATTTTGTAACTTTCGGTTGCCATTTTGGTTTTATGACGTCATCACAATAATTAATTTGCATCAATTATATGTTTTTTATGTAATTTGGGGTGTTAATTTCAGTTCAGGCGATAAAATGCTGAAACAAGCCAGATTAACAGTGCTTTAACATTTTAGAAAATGTTACGGCGGACATTTTGAATTTAGTCGGCCACTTTGGCTTTATGACGTCATTATAATAATTGATTTGCATCAATTTAATGTTTTATTTATAATTGAGAATGTTTATGTAAGTTTATTCCAAAAAATATTGAAAACTAGCCGAACAAACCGTATTTTACCATTTTTAAGCAATATAATGGCGGCCATTTGAATTTATGACGTCATCGAGCCTTTCCGGTGACCCAAATTTTTGGAGCAATAGCTAATTTTGATCTACACATATATGTGAACCTCTGTAGCAAATTTGGTACTTTTGTCATTCGTGTAACGATCTTGCTGTTTTTTGTTGCTGAGCCACCTGACTACTTAAACGGATTTGTCTACGTCAGCGGAAGACCAACCGTCCACCCAGACGTCGAAACAAACGCAGACAATACGGTAAAGCAGAGGCGCTATCGAAAATTTATGGTTGTCAAAAACTGCTGGTGCGTGGAGTGTTCCATGCAGAGTAACGCATATGAGGGCTATTTTCTGTCGCATGCCACATCTGCAACTCAAAGCGCCCGTTGTAACAACAGGTTGAACATGCTAACCCTTCGGCGGGGCAAGTGCAAGTCCATTAGTTCAGAAATGCAGACAAATATAATAACCAACCAACTGAATCGATTTTTTCCTGAAAATCTTACTTCTACCTCGTGATCCGTCCCTCTCGCCCAGCTTCTTCCTTTCCCGCTTGTAATAAGTTAATTGGTGACGCTGACAATTCTAACCGTGCTTGCCGAAATGCCACATCACATGGTTTTATAAGGTCGCACAGTTTGCCGTTGTGTGTTTAACAGTCATTGTAAAAGCTGTCCTGGTCACATTTCATGTCTTGCTTCCAGTTATTTTTTCGGTTCATGATTGTGCGTTATGGTGTCTGTGCAAAGACGGATAAATGAGGAACGAAGATGAAAAGTAGAATAATGTGAGTGACATGACATTACTCCAATTATTGTAATTGCTATGTCACAAAATACAATTACAACACCCACCTATTCACTCTATATTCTCTCATTTATTTATTTATTTATTTATTTATTCATTTATTTAGTTTATTTAGTTAGTTAGTTAGTTATATCACCGTTTATTTATCTATTTGTTTATATGATTGGTTGGGCTTGTTATTTCTTTATATCATGTTTCAGATAATTAGTGATCATGGCAAAGAGGCTCTACGCTGGGGACAGTGTGGCCGGCTAACAGCAACTTGAATCTACGATTTCTCAGTGTGCATCAGATGCCCTTAAACCTTTGAAACCAAGTTTACTGAATGCACTCCCTTGCTTCGTGACTGCCGTATACGTAAACATGTTGTGAATTATGGATGAAGCATGTGTATAGATTTGTCTGTTGACAGATGGGAGGGTATAGTGTAATCCTGGCCTAAATAATGTATAACAGGGCTTGTATTAGCAAACAAATATCTGGTATGTTACAGTAGTTGAAAAAAGTAGTTAGCTTTTGGCGCTATGTGTGTTTTAAGTTCGCCTTTGAAATGGGTATTGTCAAGTAAGCTCCATTTCAGAATGCCTCTGTTGAGATTACATCCTTATCAAATTTCAAAATGTTTCATGTCTTGATGCATGCGTGGTTAGCAGCCCCTGCGCAGGTCAAGTAACCCTTCGGCAAACAAGATATTGACCCGGAAAATGAAACGGTGTGGAGTTTCGCTATATCCTGTTGTCGTGCTTTCTGTTACATTAATTTTACTCCGTCGAGCGTGACGACGGTCTTTGACCGGCTTCTTTTGTGTGTCCCTTATTTATCTGCCTTGCAAGTTTTATTTTAGTTTGTATCCTTGCTTGGGCAAGCTTTGCAATGTCTTCCTTTCAAATTAAGGAAGAAGTTGAGTTTCGAAACGCTTTTCTGGAAGAAAATGCTTCTAGAATTAATACATAACATATTTCTATCTTGCAAGAACTTTAAATATTTACTTTTTCTGGGTGAGGGGAACAAACAAACGAATGCCGATAAATTGTAAACTTTTGCAGTTGCTAAGACGATAGCAGCTACAGGGGAGGTAGCTGTCGTCTGTCTAGTCGATATGTATGTATGTGTGTATGTCAGTATGTATGTCAGTATGTATATCAGTATGTCAATATGTCAGTATGTCAGTATGTCAGTATGTATGTCAGTATGTATGTATGTATGTATGTATGTATGTGTGTGTGTGCGTGCGTGCGTGCGTGCGTACATGCATGCATGCATGCATGCATGCATATATATAAGTATGTATGTATGTATGTATGTATGTATGTATGTATCTAGGTATCTATGTATCTATGTATGTATGTATGCATGTATGTATGCATGCATGCACCTACTCAGTTTTGTCGGAAACTAAGGCACTTTTCAGGTGGAAATTTGTGTTGTACATTAACGTTTAGTTTTGGATCGAGATTTTAAGTTCTCAATGTCATGGCTTTAAAGATATTGTGGGGTATACTTGGGGATAGGTTCAGGTTAGAGAGAGACAGAATGGCCGGAGACAGCTTTGTATTGTGTCTCAGTATGACCAAGTTCAAGCCTTGACCTTTATTACTATCATAGGTCCATATATACATTGCAGTATGAATAATCATTAGGATTGATGAAAGACACGCCTAATGACACGCCCAATACATAATTTTCTTAATTAGTAAAGGAGTTGATGGGCGGAGTTACACCATACACGTGATTTCCAACAGATATGCAAATGAGATAAACAATGCAGAAGTATTGGAAAATGTTGAACTCAATAATTAGTGACTAGACATTTGAAAGTTCTGAAGAAAAGTCCTATAGGTTGTTCATATCAGTTTGTTAAATCCAAGTTGATCACATGATGATTATGCAAAATAGCGAAATGTTTGTAAATATATGGGTCAAAAATCTTAGACTCGGAAAGTGCTAACTCTGAAGCTTCCAAAAATTTTGTTGACGACTCCGTTTTTGATGCAGCCTGTGTTTTGTTCAAATCGAGTAAATGGCTAATATACAAATAAGGAAACATTATACCGAAGAAAAATGTTTTAAAACCTCAGAAATTACAGTCGTTGTGACTTTAACATTTGTTTACTAATATCTCTAATGGTATTTCAAAACAATTTTGCTGAAACCAAAGTAGGCAGCATGAATGAGATGCAAATGCAATATAACTATGAAAAATTACACAAACTCAAAATCTACTGGTCCCACACTTTTTAAATTTGGTAAGTTCATTCCTATCTTGATGCAAATTTAAATTTGTGCAAACGAAGTGTATGAGATTACTATTATGACAAGATGTGAACTGAATTGCTCACGTAGTTTACAACAGGTTCATTACATAGTAGTACGCTTCACAGAACAATCAGATATCTATCAGATCATTATATGTAGCAAGTTTCATCAACTTTCGCACAGTACTCTCGGAGTTAAATCACTAATTACAAAAATTCATTTAAAATGCAAATGAGCTGTTTATCAACTTGACACTGCTCAGTGCTTCACGCGACAATTAGATATCTGTCAGATCAATATCTGTAGGAGGTTTCACTATTCACACCGTGGTTTCTGTTTCTTCACCCACGCACCGGCCGCCGTGTGATTATCATTACTAGGATACAAATTAGCATAGCTGGTCACGTTATACAGATATTTGTCGCCATAAGTTTAGAGTTATATCACTAATTACAAAAATCATTAAATATGCAAATGAACCCTTAATTAAATTCACACACACTGAATGCTTTACAACACTGTCAGATCTCTGTCGGATCAGTACCTCAAGCTGATATCATCAAATTTGGTGCAGTCTTTCTGGAGTTTTACGACTTATAACAAATCTTCATTAAATATGCAAATGAGGTATGTTTTAACTTGACACTGCCAATTGCTTCTCAGTACAATAAGATATATATCAGATCAATATTTGTTGCATGTATCATCAATTTTGGTGCAGGAACTTCAGAGTGATATCGCTAATTATAAAAGTTCATTAAATATGCAAATGAGCAAATAATTGACATGACACTCACAGCATCATTAAAATGTTCTGAGCTTGTGATCTGTGAAAAGTTTCATGAAATTTTGTGTTGTATTTTCTAATATATGTAGACACTGTCATTACTGTCTCCTTAGGAAATCATTATATGAAAATGATACATCATAACTTCATTAATATGCAAGCGACCCTAACCAAAATCGATTCAGTCCTTGCAATTAGCATACAGTACCTGTCTACCAAATCTGACTTGAACCTATTCAGCTGTTTTTGAGTTATAGTGTAAACAGACAGACAGACAGACACACTAACACACACACTAGCACACACACACACATGGACAGACAGACAGACATCGCTACGACATCAGCTCACGTGTGTGAACACGGAAGCTTAACATGATGAAAATTAATCTGTAAAAACGGTACTACATCCAAAGTGTTAGATTTCCATGACTTAAAAGTTGATAGAAATTTTCTTTGTAGCATGTAGATGCATGCATTTTAAAGTCAAAGTAAGATAAATGACAGATACTACCAGATGTGAACTGAATGTGCTCAAGTGTTTCACAACAGGTTCATTAATGGTAGTACGCTTAACAGAACAACCAGATAGCTGTTATATCACTATATGTGGCAAGTTTCATCAACTTTTGCACAGTACTCTCAGTGTTAAATCACTAATTACAAAACTTTATTTTATATGCAAATGAGCTGTTTATTAACTTTACGCTGCTTTATGCGTCATGGGACAATTAGATATCTGATAGATCAACATATGTAGCATGTTTCATTCAATTTAATGCTGTTATTTTCGAGAAATATCAATAATTACAAAACACATAAAATATGCAAATGAGCTATTTATTAACTTGACACAGCCAAATACTTCTCAGTAGAATTACATATTTATCAGATCAATATCTGTAGCAGATTTCACCAAATAAGGTGCCGTAATTTCAGAGTTATATACCTAATTACAAAGTTCATTAATAAATATACAAATGAACCCTTAATTAACTTCACACTACTAAATGCCTTACATCATATTAGATATTTGTCGGATCAGTATCTGCAACAGATTTCATCAAATTCGGTGCAGTTATATTGTAGTTATATGACCAATTACAAAACTTCATAAAATATGCGAATAAGCTGTTTATTAACTGGACACTGCCCAATGCTTCTCAGTACAATTAGATATTTATCAGATCAATATTTCTAGCAGGTTTCGCCAAATTTTGATGCCATAATTTCAGAGTTATATATCTAATTACAATGTTCATTAAATATGCAAATGAACCCTGAATTAACTTCACACTACTAAATACTTTAAACCATATTAGATATCTGTCAGATCAGTATCTGCAACAGATTTCATCAAATTTGGTGCATTATATTGGAGTTATATGATTAATTACAAAACTTCATAAAATATGCAAATAAGCTATTTAATAACTGGACACTGCCCAATGCTTCTCAGTACAATTAGATATTTATCAGATCAATATCTCTAGCAGGTTTCGCCAAATTTGGAGCCGTAGTTTCAGAGTCATATATCTAATTACAAAGTTCATTAAATATGGAAATGAACCCTTAATTAATTTCACATTACTGAATGCTTTGCACCAGAGTAGATATCTGTTGAATCAGTATCTACAGCAGATTTCATCACATTTTGAGCAGTTCTTTCCCAGATCAACCATTGTGTGCAGTATTTCTTGACATATGTCTACACTGTCATTACCGTCTCCACAGTTTATTGAATATTCAAATGAACCCATAATTAACTTCACACTACTAAATGCTTTGCACCATATTAGATATCTGTTGGACCAGTATCTACAGCAGATTTCATCACATTTGGTGCAGTTATATCGAAGTTATATGACTAATTACAAAACTTCATAAAATATGCAAATAAGCTATTTATTAACTTGATATTGCCCGATGCTTCTAAGTATAATTAGATTTATACCAGATCAATATTTGTTGCACGTATCATCAAGTTTGGTGCAGGAATTTCAGAGTTATGTCACTAATAACAAAAGTTCATTTAATGTGCAAATGAGCAGAAATTGACATAACACTTACAGTATCATCATGATGTTCTAAGATTGTCATCTGTGAAAAGTTTCATGAAATTTTGTGCAGTATTTCTGTATATATATATATGTCAACACTGTCATTACCGTCTCCATAGAGAAACCATTGTACGGAAAAATATGATATTGCATAACTTCATTAATATGCAAGCAACACTAACCAAAATTTAATCAGTTCTTGCAAGTAGCATACGGTACCTGTCTACCAAACCTGTCTTTAATCTGTTCGGGCGTTTTTGAGTTATCGTGTAAACCTTCAGACAGACAGACAGACACACACACACTCACTCACACACACACACGGACAGACAGACAGACAGACATCGCTATGACATTAGCTCATGTATGTGAACAAGTGAGCTAAAAATGAGGAAGTAAATGTGAAAAATTGTCAAACTAATTACAGTGATTTGCTTTGAAGCATTAGACGAACTAGACATATTGTCTAAATCGAGGTGTTGCCAACACTGTCGAGGACAATTAGGGGCTAAGTGGTAATCGATCATAAAAAAATAAACTCTGAAAAATTTGAAATACTTTCTAGCAGGAGGTCAGACGTAGTCTAAACAACACCACCATATATGCCAAAGCACTGTCCAAGTCATATCACTTGCTTTCAGATGTAGTTGTTTTGACCATATCTGACCTGCTGTAAGACAATGTTTCAACTTTGGTAGAGTTGATTTCATTGTGATCGACTTGAATTACTGCTCAGCTGATATTTACACCTGACAGTGTTGGCAACACCTTAATTTAGACAGTATGTCTACTTAGCGAAATGCCAATGCTTTAAAGCAAACCACTGTATCTCTGTTGATCAGATGAGTAATAAGCACGTGAGCAAAATAAATGAAAAGAATGAAAATAGACAAACTTTCTTAGACAGTGCTCATCCTTTGAGTTCATCACCAAAACACGTTTGTAATCTACAAGTTTGTTTGAACCAAGTTACTTGAGAGACTGATGTGCAAATAAGCAAAACAGATGGTCAAACAGTACTACCTCATAAACTAACCAATCGCCTTACTGCTGCTGTCAGAAAGATCTTATTGCAAATGTAGTAAAAAGTGAATATTTATGAAATTTCTCCCTAATATTTGCGGTATTGGCACACATTGTTTAAGTGGAAGCTCACTGCAATCAATGGCGGCATTATTCTAGTCGAACGATATGGCTGAAACCTTGTATCCTGTTGCGTGTTAAAATTAAGTCTACGAAATCCGAAAAAGTAACAAATAGATATAAATTTTAACTTTTCGAAATAATCCATTCTGCCATCGAGTGAGAAAGGATTGACTATTTTCATCCAAGCAAAGGCTGGAGAAAGTCGTGCCCGTTTTGGGTCTTCATATGCAATAAATATACTGGATAAGTGCAAACCATTAAAATTCTAACATTCAAGCTATTACTCCTTCTGCGATTGTTTCGCTGGCGGGATCTTTTAGCAAGCTGAAGACTGGGAATTTCTTTTCTAATATTAGAAATGATGTCCAATACTTAATCTCCGCCCGAGTTGCAATGTTTAAGCACATAAAACATGTGCCTGCTCATATATAAGGTTTGATTCACTGTCTTTTTAAGTAAGATATATTCCTTCGGGACGCACTGAAAATAGTATGCATAACGCAAAAATGTGGAGTTCGTGCGATCTCCGCAACCTTTGATTCTTAGAGGAAAGGCATAGCCTAAGAGCACTGGGCCTGTCTTTGTATGATGTTGACAGCAAGTAGGATGCGAGATTCCCAAAAAAATGACAATGGAAAGGGGTAACTGGATATTCTGAAAACAATCGCAAAACCTGTCTGGTACCTATGGTAATGTCGTACATATGATTAACGTGTACTTTAGTCAGGGTGAACATTAATAAAAACTTAAGCATGGGGTCAATGTTATCCGACAATGCAACATTCAAAATGATTTAATGAATTTCCGTTCTCCGGGTCGACTTAGGAGTTTCTGGTATTTGAACATGTCTTTTACCAATGTCGATTCATTAAAATTACATGGTTATCTTTAAGGGATAGAAGACATGTGGAGAGGCAACGGGGATGCTGTTCAAGTTGTTTAGTGAAAACTTACTTATCAGTAACTAACTGTTATGCTCGGTTTATAGGTCTGGCGCCACAAATAGTGGAATTTTGTGTATAGACGTCACGTTATGTGCAGCTGTACCTGTGCATTGGCGATGCAGTTTTTCAACTTTTGGCCACCATTAACTGGTCCGTTTGACGTTTGCAGAAGCACGCCATTGCATGAAACGAACCGGACGCATGTCCAGTGGCTTGTAGTCTTACTATAATACTTTACTTTATTGTCCAATCTAAGTGGAAAATTATCTTTGGCACCAGGCGTTAAAAAGCAAAACACTTCAACTACATAAAGAACAGTTACACAAAACGACAAACTACACATAAGCCAATCCTAAAATCCTCTGTTAAAAATGGAAGCTCTGCTTCCTGACGATAGTTTTGACATGTTCTTATTTAAAATGGCAACAGCAGACGGGATGAACGATTTCTTAAAAACATTTTTCTTTGCTCTAGGCACCACGCCATTTGTCGCATTCGACGCCATCGCTTCTCTTTCGGGGAATAGGTTGATGTCTACTTTGTAAACTATCTAATTATAAAAGTGATTTTGATGTTAACAACGAGCGTATGGCCCTTGTTGACGTCTGTCAAGAGAGCCCATACGGAACAGTGTGGGAGTCAGTGTGACATTTTGTATCTCTAGACTGAAGAGAGAATGCACACGTATCTCCCTCATAATCTTTCACTTAATACTTCGGGCAACACACCCGATCTTGTGATCTCGAATCTAAAGATGTATATACGTATTATCTAGCAGACAAAATGTCAGCCATATATTTAGGCGAAATTTCCAAGCCTCGAATCCCTTTGCGCGAAGTGGTATTATCTAATGAGGTAGCCCATTCTGCTCGAATAACATACAACGTACATCGCATCGGCGGTGCGAATAGTAGCTCGAAGGCTACCATCTCGTCTGGCAAAGATTCTCATGATAATCCTGCGCATGTGGTATTAAGCGCCTTTGTAATATTCTTTAATCCATCTCTTTTTCTTCTTGCAGGGTTATTACTGACCTTGTGGACACAAAATAATATGAATTCTTTCAAGTCTTCCACATGAGGACAGATGAAAAGTTCAACAGGAACTCACTCGGTCCTTGATGACTTTGCCTGTCGTCACTGCAGTTGTTTTTCTTTCGCAAAACAAGTAGGCGAGGAAGAAAATCCTAAATGAAAGGCTTGTTGAAGATATTTTCATACGTAAACATTTTTTAGAAATATCAAAGGCTGCTGACCGATTTATGAGTAACTTTTTGTGCCTGTGACAGAGTATTTCAAATAAACTTTGATTGATTACGACGCTATAGTGCTATTCCTTCCCCAAGTTCAATGAAATCCTGAAAGGAACGGAAGAGACAATTAAGTCTGCCATTTACATTAGAATGATAAGAGAATACGTAGGCTTGCCTTCAGGTCTAAGATAAGGTGATCAAGAGGTATAATCGGGAAGTAAGTTGCCATTTACTAATTGTGAGAGCATAGGCCCTCGTTTTTCTCGAGGGTCTATATGACAGTTAGGAATTTTCTTGGGTGTTGAACTCATGTGGTGGGACGTATGCGTGATAATAGAAGGGTACGAAACTCTGTTATACACAAAGATCACACATATCTTTTATTCGACATAATGACCCTTTACACATTTACAGTTATCCATCCATTACTTTTCAAATGAGCAAATGTGCAAATATATCATGTAACCAGTAGCCTAACTCACATGTCATACGGAATGGCTAAGGTTGTAAGTTTTCATCTCATCTGCCGTTTCGATGGCTTCTTTCGATAATAGTGACTTTGTTCCAGTGTATCTCTTACAGTTACGTCGACGCGGGCTACGGGGCGTGCAGTTATTGCGATGTCATTAACTGTACGAGACGACGCGTGGCTGCGAGAAGAATATTGAACGATGAATTGCTACCTAGAGAGGACAAACAATTGTCACACATCGTTTAAACACTTAGGGACTTTATTAACAGTTTGTTTAATGTAGTTATTAAGCTGCAGAGAGAGAACGCTCTAAATATACAAACCTTAACTTTCTTTTCCAGGTTACCAACCATTTCATACGTTTAAAGTTAACCTCGCGGAATTTAGTTGTGAGCTAACAGCGTACTGAAAAACAGAGATATTTGAAGACATTAAAACGACATCGAAATGAAGTGTTTCGCGCCTCGAAAGTAAAAGGCTTAAAATTTTGCTCGCTATTTCCTTTCGGAACCTTCTACCATGATTGTCTTTTAAAATAAAGAATAAAACCCATGAGTCTCCGTGCAATACTTGATATAAGAAGAGTAAATTACCATAAATTTACCAATATTTGAAATTCAACATGGTCGCCATCCTTATTTAAACTCTATGGGGAAAAATTGAGTTTCTAATTTTCCTCAAAATCGCATTCTACCTTAAGGAGAGAGTGCAAAAACACATTTTACTTTGATACCTACATGATCAATCGAAAGTCACGCTTTCCAAACTAGTAAACTCTGTAAACGTTTTTGACGCCTTTCAATCGTCAAAATTAAGTTATTAATCAGGATTGAAAAAAAATGATCGTTTCCTTTAAGATCAAAGTCATAAACATTGCAAAAGATGCGCAAAGCGGAATATCATATAGTATGCAAAATATAAGAAATAAAAAAGAAACTTTTGACCTTTGTGAAGACTGGAAATCCTGTACAACTCTCTCTCTCTCTCTCTCTCTCTCTCTCTCTCTCTCTCTCTCTCTCTCTCTCTCTCTCTCTCTCTCTCTCTCTCTCTCTCTCTCTCAACCCTAAGTGCGCTACTGTTTACAGACGAACCATCCGGCCTTGCCTAATAAACGCTTTGGGGGCAACGTCTCCATGTCCAGTCACATTGGCAATTATTTATTTGCGGGTCAATGTGTTTTTTGACTATCGTAAGCAAAAAAGAGCATCAGAGGAAAATTACAGGTAGCGTAAATAACGTACAAAAACAACTTGCAATTTACCCTTCGGAAATTTTAGTATGCCGAGTCTTGATGCAAACCAGGACACGTAGGTTATGATGATATGAATCGTTTTCTTCCCTTTATAAAAACGAAGAATATAAATCGCCGCCAGGCAAACACGAGGGACGGTAACCACACTTACTATCTGTGTAAGCCTCAAAAAAACACAAACGGCATGACTCCGAATTGGTCACGTTGTCGCAACTATAGCGGTGAGCACATTGAGCTTTGTGTTTGGAAACCGGCCATTCATGTTGTAACTTGGAAGACTAATGATATGTTTAGCGCCAAATACTCATCGCCTCACGTTTTCAGTCTGCAGATTGATTTAAGCGTATTCTGTGAAGGCGCCATCTTATATTAAATCTCATATTAAAGTGTGTGCGTTTGTTGTCTAAACGTGACCGCTTTAAAAATACTTCTTTACACGATTTTTGATGAACTTATATCCTCTTTCGACCTGGCATAATTAGGAAGACAAAAAAACGCAATCATACAATAAGGCGTTCCATTCTACTTAGTGTTCTCCTGATTTTCGATTCCTCTGCAGCAACAAAATTTAGACGTAATCAGATCCTTTCTAATTGTGGTTTAAATAAGTACACTTATTGCAAACGCTTTGTTTTTGTTTGGTTTTTTTGTTTTTGTTTTTTGATATGGTCATAATCATGTAGAAACTTATCTTAGTTAGGAGATCGCGTGAATCTTGTATCAGAACGATCAGCTATGATGATACTGTAAATAAATGTTACAACTGCAGTGGTTCTTATATAAAGCCTTCATGACCATGAAAAAGACCTAAGTATTTGGTAAAAGCATATTTCACCTTAACGGTGTAATCACTACATTATCGCTGTTTGCCAATGATGCAACTTTATGGCTTATGGTGAAATTTCCTAGTGTGAGATACTGAAGAAAGAAGCTCCCTGCAGCGCGATCTCGAAACGTCTGAATTTCTCCGTGTTTGTAGAATAACGGGTAATTAATGTTTAATGTAAACGGTATGTTTTCCATTCCATGGTCTAATTATGTAAATTCACATACCGTGACATTCCTTTTGCAGTTTAAGCACACTCAAGTCAAAGAGATAAAATCTTGATTCTGGTTCTCGATTTGCCCACTCGCTGAAAGAGTTAACATCGCTCGACAGTACGCCCAGAACAGCAGAAAAATGTGTTCGCTAAGTAATACATTTCCTCTGCGCTGTTCTGAATGGTAAACATATTTTTTTACCTCAGCACAGTAACAAACATCAGTGAAACTCTTGTTTCCGCGCAAGTGAAAGCTGATTCAACGTGCACGTTGCCAAGATCTTTCTGTCGACTATCGCTCGTACACTTTGATTGAAGTGTGCCAAGACCGGTCTTGTAGACTGTTAATCAATATACCCACCAAAAGACTATGATTAATGCATCTCGGTCGAGCAACTTTTGTTGCATTAAGAAATGAAATGCTCCGAATTATATTTATGGGAACGTTCAAAGCATGGCACGACAACAAGTTGCACTATGTGCCGCCACCACAATGGCAGGTACGACGCCATCAGTTTGTTGCTCCTCTTTAAATATCGTCAATATTTATCAGCGAGAGTAACCGAATACTTACCGTCTCTAGTGTATGTACTCTACTGCCTGTTGATCAACAACGGCAGGTTCACGAACGACATCTTTACATTTTACATGCTGTCTTAATACCTTTAGCTAGCTATAAACTAGTATGACTTCTGGTGCGAAATTCAAGACCACTGTCTTCCATATATGATACGATGTGATCCACATAGAATGTAGAAAACATTGGTTAATTTTAACAACATTCAGGACTATGCAAAATGCAAAGCGTCTGTCTAGAGATACCCCTATATACAGGTATCCCTTTTCTGTTTTCTTTTCACGATCATAGTTTTTTGTGAGTCCAAGATCACCAAATGGCATTATTTCTTTAATGCGGCAGTACTCAATACCTGGGTCTCGCATTAATGCATGCTGACAATGACTACATAACGTGAATGAAGTCTTTTGTTCCTTTTTTCCGATCTGAAAATTGTGGCGAAAATATCCATTTGCTTAAAGATAAAGCTGATAAGAAACGTGTCCCTTTAAGAGGCAAAACAGACGTTTTATTCGATCAAATAAATTTAGTTGAGAAATTATTTATAGCCTAACAAATGATATCCGAGACATTTTTATATCGCAAGGTTTACGTGTGTCTTCGTAAGCGTTTTTCCATTACAAACTGACTCTTTCTCTTAAACAAGTTTATGCTCAAGTGAACTATAAAATGAAGTCATTGTGACAGAGATTACCCTAGTCTGTTATGAAGTATGCCAATATTTGCAGACGTCCTTTTACACTGTCTCGTATTACTGTTTTAATGGAGCAGAGTTGCTGAATTGACTCCATTGAATCTTAATACCCGACGATATTTGCAGTAATTGGCTTATGTTAAACCCAATGCATGCCTTGTGTTCATTTTTGGTAAGATTCGAGAGATTCAGGAGAACACGATTGATAAAGTGTCGGTGCTGTCTGTTGAAACCTGGTGTCTGCTTTATTAATGAAAGAATTAGGCCTAAGATCCTCTTTGACATTCCCAACAGTATGAAGCCAACTGTCCTCCTGCAGACATCAAAGCTAATTTCCTGATAAACACCGATTTGCCTTATGACCTCTATTTAGACTGTGGCAATTTGGTTGAGAATCCGGGCATGAGTTTCCAAAATCTATGAATTCCTACTGTTGATTTACATTCGAAAACCGAGGGGTATTTATACAGACCCCAACACGGATGTACAAATTTCGAATAACACCATCAGGCTTCTGCTGGGCTATATAATATGCGGAGCTTTACCTAGTGGCCTGGAATTAGACTGTGACAAGGAAATCACATACATTTAGGTCAAACGCAAATCATGGTAATCATGTCATACACTGTATTTTTGTGAAAATGGTGCACGGTCTATCGAAGGAATACTCTCGAAGTTACACACTTTCCGTCATCATCAAAGTCTACTTGCACGTTCTTTGACCTTCTGTGTGAAGTTACAGCACGCTGCGATTGGATTCAAATGTGGTCGACTTTCATTTCAACTAAAAATTACTCTACTCGTAATAACCCACGATTGTTGTCAGAGGAAGCTCCATTATAATAGGGTATGCCCTATAACTCTGGGAATTGAGGTCACACGCTGATTTCGATGTTCGGGTGACCGTCCTTCGAAAGCACTGTCACCAGAAGTGTCTTGCATAGCATTTTAGTTTTCCGAGTTACAGACCTAATTACCCGAATATATATCTTAACATATAGTACGTACATAGATACACGTATAGGTTTATAGATACATGCTTACAAGTATATCTTGATAGATAAATAGATAGATACAAAGGAAAATGCATAGATACACATACACACATACGTACATACATACATACATACATACATACATACATACATACATACATACATACATACATACAGACAGACAGACAGACAGACAGACAGACAGACAGACAGACAGACAGACAGACATTTTATGTATGTATGTATGTATGTATGTATGTATGTATGTATGTATGTATGTATGTATGTATGTATGTATGTGTAATGTGTACGTTTGCGTCTGTGTGCCTGTCTGCATGTACAGACACACAGACAGGCAGACAAGCAGACAGACATGTACAGGCAGACAGACAGGCAGACATGCATGACGTTTGACCTCAGTGTATGTGATTCCTAACTCGTTTTAAATTTGATATCCCCGTAATTAATTTAAGCGATCAAATGAACGGTTAGGCCTACAAACACCGGATATTTGACATCAAGTGAAATGACAAACTACTTAGTTATCCTGACAGTGTAATATCGTTGATTCTCAACGGCTCAATCTCTCTCGACGGCCTATTTGGAACTCAAAACTCCTTTTGTTATTTCTAGACATCCATCAGAAGTTCCTTGAAAGATATTTTAGCACAACGTGAGTTGCTACTTTTGCATTTGATCGTGTAGATAAACAGCGACTATCACGAAATGCAAGTTGCCGTGGTTTTTATAGACGGTAATGCAAATGTTAAACGCTGTGCAGACTCATAACATTGCACTTTAAGTACAGAATCATGCAACGCATTGTTATGTCGACATGAAAAGACCGTGGCATATTAGAACCCTTAAACAGAATTGATTTTTTTCATAAAATACTCACATTTTCACAACACTATTCTGACACCTAACTTGGGTCAGACTCTGCATTTATAACGTGAAGAATTCAGGATGTCAGACAAAAATTCACTTCACTGCAGTCAATGTGTATTTGCTTTTATATTTTGAGATGGCGTTGTGAGTGCTTATATATTAAGCAAAGAGGCTTTGCCAACTTTTGGCCGGCCTACAACAAATTTAGAAACAGAAAATATATGTAGTCGATGGCCACCAGCATCCCATTATGCAGACCTATTAAGGTGGAGCTTCATGTTGCCAACACAGTTAACATATTTTCTAAAAGCAGAGAATCTAAAGTTTTGTATGGTAGCAATACTTCACTCGAAGCATGACTGGGTTTTATATTTAGAATAAAAAAAGCTCAATTTTGGTATAAATGATATAAAATTAATTTAAGTCAAAACTTAACACTATTTTCTGAAATGTAATATTTCACTCAAAAGAGAGTATATGAAGAAAAAAACGACTATTTTGTCTTGCATTATCGATCTTCATTCTGAAATGGCAGGGTTAAAAGTTTGACACTCAAAAATTGATTAAAATTATGATAAGCAAAATTAAACTGCCTCTTATTTTTAATGTAAGAAATTTATTGCCAAACAAAAAAGTAGTTTTATTATATAGCATTTAAAGAACTAATATGAAAATTGCAGAAAATTCGACCCAGCCAGAGTTGAGTAAAATTCTTTGGAAATCTCGAAATTTGGAGAAAATAGAAGCCACAAAACCGGGCCATTTGCATACTTTTGCGTAACTTAACACTTTTTTATCACGCACGACCGCTTGACAAGTTAAAAGGTGAACCCCACCAATATTTTAATTTTTGGTTGACAAATTAATTAAAGGTTAATGAACATTTGCAAAAAAAATGATTTTTAAGCAAAATACACTGAGTTGGGTGCAGCAGTCCCTTAACACCTACAGTAGGGTCCTCTCAAACTAACTGTCGTGCCCACTGAGGTAATCCCTACGCAACAAATACCTTGCGTTGTCATGTTAACGCTGTTACCTCCGAAATAAAGCGTTCGAATTAGATACCAAGCGTGTTGTTTTTAATCTGTAACACACTCTAGATCATTGATGTGTGTTTATATACATTGTATATCATTATCGCACTATATGTTCAATGTGATAACGGTATAAACACAACAATTTACGTTCACGGCAAACCTCTTTACGAGCATGTCGGAAAGGCGAAGTTTGAGAAGTCGTGATATTATATTTGTCTTTACAGCAAGTAACAGCTTAACATCATTCTCTTAATATATATATTAAACTTTATCCGATCTGTTATATTCCTCCTTAAAATGCCCTTATTCACTCAGTCTCTCTCCCCCACAATTCAGACTCTTCGCAGTGAGACCAGACAGTATGCCGTCAGGGATATTTATTTATTATTAAAGTTTATTTCAGAAAAGTTGAAGATGTCCATAGCAGCATTACACTAACCAAAGGAAAGTCGTATTGAAATGATAAAAATACATAAAAAAAGAATCGATAGAGAAAAACAAACGAAAAAAAGAGACTACTATGCATTATTAAACAATTAGCTAACAATTTAAAGTTTTATTTGAAAAGAAACATGTCCCCGAATTTAACGCTAAAACCATAGGGAACAGATGAAAGAACCCTGGGGTGGGGAGGAGGTTTTTTTTGTGCAACGGTTTACCTTATTTGATTTTATTAATTTTGACTGTGATATTTCAAATAAAGAGTTCAACTCCACACCGTCTGACTGCTTTACATGTTACCGACAAGTCCTTATCTCCTTTCCAACTTGTGTGTACACCACTGTAATTGCTCCGAAAACATTGTCAACTTGCTAATCCGCTGTCGGTATCAGCGGATTAAGTAATTGAGTCAACACCATTGCCGTCCCACACGCATTAAAATAAGGGACGTTTATATATATATATATATATATATATATATATATATATATATATATATATATATATATATATATATATATATATATATATATATATATATATATATATATATATATATAATGTGTCCATAGCAGCATTACACTAACAAAAAGAAAGCCATACTAAAACGATAGAAAAATATGCAGAGAAAAGAAACAGAGAAAATGAGTACATAGTAACGAGAGAGAGAGAGAGAGAGAGAGAGAGAGAGAGAGAGAGAGAGAGAGAGAGAGAGAGAGAGAGAGTTAAATTGTGTACGACTGCTTTCTCCGGAAACGGAAAATTTATGTGGCAATCCAGTCTGATTTACTTATGACAGAAATCTCTGCGTTTGAAGATCTTTGTTGGCAACCTGAGCATTCACTTCTTCTTCAAAAAGTAAGATAAACCGAGAAATTTCAGGACTATAGTTTTTCGCTCGGCCGCAGACGACATCTTTGTTTACATTCCAGTTTGCGCATGCGCCAATGTTTAGGGTTTTTTTAACGTCAGGGGGCTGCATTTTTCGGAACTGATGCCTGGCAGGCAACAGTTCTGACAAATTATGCTTGATGACGTCGTTTACGTGGATCAGCACAAGAAGAACGCATCCCACGTGACTATCAATTGGCGAATTCGAATACAGACTGCGGATGAGGTGTGTTATAATAAAACATGAACAATGAAAAGATAACAGTGAACCAAATAATCCACAGTAGCGTAACAGTGCATTATTTAATAGACCACTGCTCGCATCTCGACTTTTAACACTTACACTCACGAATTATTCATTGCAAGGACCTCAATTTATTTTTAAATATATCCAAACGTTTTGTTACTCCCCCAGTTTCTTTTGAGACCCTACCGGGAGATTTGGATCTTTTCTGCTTTGCAGAAAGTTGGGAATGATTGACATCGACATTTTCAAAAGTTATGAATACTGAGAGTGTAAAATTCACATAGTAGATAAAACAAGACCTAAGGTCTGAGTTCAAGTGACAAAGCGATAGGCAATGTCTGTGGTGTTGATATGCACGTGTACATCAACCAATCTGCACGAGACATTTTCGATGGAAATCAGACCTATAAAAGTGTACTTGTTAACTATTCTTCTAACGTTATTACTAATGCATGGTTTAACAACAGAATTGCCGGACATGTACTCACACTCCCTTTAAATTGCACAGGCAAAATATCAACATTCGTATGTCCAAGCGCTCTTTGCTCAAATACACTGTTTAATTTATTGGCTGTTTGTTTGGTTGATTCATTGACTAATTGGTCGATTTACTTACTTACTTTATTTATTTCTTTATTTCCTTATATATTTATCCATTCATTCATTCATTCATTCATTCATTCAGGTAAACCAACGGGGTACATTAAGCCCACTTACAGGCACCGTAATAGAACATAATAAAACCAACATATATAAAAGATGAAATAAGCAATAAGAGATAAAAATTGATATCAAAATCAAATTAAACATTTAAAAAATAACATATCAGGAAAAGTAGTAAACGAACAAAATATACTTTGTAAGTCAACGATTTTTCCCTTGAGGTTTGTAGACGAGGTCATATTTAACCTCTATGAGTTCCCTAAAATGGTATTCTTAAAATAATCCGAAGATTCCGTTCGTGATTAAATTAGTTGCTATTCCTTGAGGCATTCAAAATTAAAACTGTATAGTATCCTAACTGGCATCGAGGACACGTCAGCCTTTCATAGTCATAGTTAGTTAATATGACATGCCATACATTTGTTATAAAATATATATATATATATATATATATATATATATATATATATATATATATATATATATATATATGGGGGGCTGTAGTTTGTCTACGTCAATTAATTGAAATTCGTGCTTTCTAGTACATACAGAATTAACTAATAATGCCTCAGGAATAAGGGACTTATTTAAATCACGAATGTAATCTTTGGGAGTTATGAAGAATACCATTTTAGGGAAGTTATAGTGGTTCAATATGACCTCGCTTACAAACCTAAAGGGGAGAATCTCTTATCCACAGAAAGTATAGAATGAATTAAGTAAGTAAGTTCGAATATCAGACTGGGATATCTTATATATATATATATATATATATATATATATATATATATATATATATAATATATATATATATATATATATATATATATATATATATATATATATATCTGTCGGATATGTCTTTAATGCGTGAACATCGGCTACATGTAAGACATATTCTAACCTGCCTAACCTGACATACCTAAAATATTATCGGGGTTCCAATGGAATATCTCACGGTGACTCCCCTCGTCCCCTTTTCAAATGACTCTTTAAGGTTAAGTTTGGCCGTTGAACTTTACTTGCAGATTAAGTTTGACATTTCTGGCGGGTAAGATTTAAGGTGATTTTAATACTCAACCCGAATGATGACATATGAACGATCTGACGTCAATCTCCTGTCAAGCTACTGATACAATGACTATCAAACGTGGAGATTAAGTGCGTCATCAAGGAAGCGGTTCTGATCAACAAGCAACGAAGCAGGCATTCAATATAGTCACGATTCTGTTTCATTTTGTGTTGGGCGCATGGCGGGAAATCCACTAACGGCCATTTTCAAAGAGTTTCATATATACCGGCAGCCAAGTCACTATTTTTTGCTCAACCTTGTTTTAGGGTCTTAAGTTTTTTTGAAACGGATTTTGGTTGTCGAGATCATCAAAGTGAAAAATTTAGTTACTGGCCCTCTGTCAGCCTTGAGCAATTTGAGATAATTAGCATAAACAAAATGGCCGCCAAATTATCACTAATTTCCAGAAGGAGAAATACAAATAGTCTTTAAATGGTAAAACTCTGCTCTTACGTGCATATTTATCTTACTACTTCAAAAAAAACAAATTATTAAACATAAATGACCATAATTTGAATACTAATTTGCATAAATTAAATATGGCTGAAGTGGCATGTACAGATTCTTTGCCGAATAGCTTAAAATGCACAGGTTTTTAACCGAACATAAGAAACGCACAAATGCACAATTTTATCCTCTGAAGTATTCAACATGCATGAATAAAGATATGTCTATTTATCCAAACACGAATAACAATTTTGTTAGAAAACAAAATCTATGATCATTTAAGGCTTAATTTAAAAATTGTGAGCATTGACCAGCCAGTCGGTTCTACTCTATATCGTCATCCTCATCTATTGCCAATCTAGTTTGTTCGTTACAACATACAATTGTTGCATGGCAGGAACAAAATATTGTGCATGCCAATTTTGCACGAGTACATCCACATCCCGATGATTTGCATGGACTTGTACTTGCACATGAGCACCTGATCAGCTTTGAAATGCTCAGAGGGGCTAGTGGAACATTACCAGATACTGTTGTTGGAAAGAGTAATTTTCTCCTTTCATCCTTATTCCACCCGTAGTTTGAAAGGTCAAAACTAGGGGGAACTAATTCTAGTGCATTCTTCCAAATACAAGTCTGAAAATGAGCACGTTTCACATTCTCAGTGAATGCCTCTGTCGTTGGTGGCAATGAAGCAAGTTTTGGATTGTTTATCGCTCCAGGTCTCCCTGTTCGTGTACTCCACACGTTTATCCTTGCCTCTGTCATCGTTTTTGCCATAGGCTGCCCATAACACGAAGCTACAAAGTTGGTAGCCTGCACAATGATGTCAGACCAATAAGCGTCAAACTCGCCAATCGCATCAACGGGAACACCTGACTTCAATACCTTCAACATCGTTCCTTTTCCGACACTGAAGCATGCTGCCACAGTATCACATCAAGTTAATGCATGACAAGCTAGCATTGATGGTGTAAGATCCTTGTGTTCATCTACAGTGGCACGGATATCAATAACTGTTCTCTCCTTGATAGGGGATTCCATTACCATAGGTAACTGTAATTCTTGCTGAGATAATGATGGAGTAAAAGAACGTACACATCTGTGTCATCTGCAAGGACAGTAACATGCTTCTTCTCAGTGACTGCAACCTGTATAGCCTGCTGTACAATGATATTGTCGGCTTCTTCATGAGTAGTTGCCATATCATGTCTCTTTAAAACAACACCATCATGTATTTCTACAGGTGTTTTATCTTGCCCTGCTACCACAAGCTTATGTTTTCCAGTATTCATCTCATGGAAAGCTGTATCATTTTGCAGGTCTGTACATATAATTTCTATCAGCTGCTTCTTGTTTTGTGTGACGGTTAGAGTAAGTTTTTGAGATGGCAAGGGTGATGCCGAACTCGTTGATACACCCTGCTTCCTTCTTTTCCTCTAGATAGCCTAGTAGAGCTCTTCATACTGAAATCTTCATATCTGTCGAAGACTAAATATACATCACCAGTTTTCAGTCGCTGTTCGATGTGATGTTTGAATTTGCTGACAAAATCTAATACTGTGGGTTGTATGATTGAACTAGATGCTGGCCAACGAGGAATCCACAGAAGAGCACACCCATCAATCACAGTGCATGATTCTCCTTGAGTGACATGTCTAGCTGAAACTTCAACCTTTGTTTGGTTCTTCAAAACAGACTTAGATTTAGAGATCCGCATCACTCCCGAGTCATCAAAAAGGGCCGAAGGGACTGGTGATAGCTCACACGACATGATATCTTCAATGTTGATATCTCTTGAACTGGCTTGTAGACCTATCACTCTAGAGTAAATCAGTTGGGTGTCATATACGTTACTTTCTCCTACTTTAATTGACTTCTTTGTGACTGCCATGGTTTCAACTTTCATCTTGATTTTATCATAGAAGCCTCCTGGTAATTTCTTTTCAAACTCCTCCATTTGTCGTGTACCAATATCAACTGCTTTATCAACATTTACTGAAGGTGGAGCAATCATACCATTAACAACATTCACGATGTTCTCTGGGTGTTGATCTGGGTCCAATGGGTTTATACAAGTTTCCAGTTTCCTACGTAACCCATTTCGGTCGACCTTGTCTGCGGCAATTCTTGCTTTGAACTCTTCTTTGTGAGTTTCCTGGATGCTCGACCTGTAGCACTCTCCCATTGTTGATATATCTTCAACTAATTGACCACACACGTGCAGACTTAGCGCCCATGTCTTCAATGTTTCAGGTTTCAGTGTAATTCCTATTATACCAGTTCTTCCGTGCCCATACCGCATAAATGTTGTCTCGATGAACATATCACTCCACATTCCATTCCATGCTCACCTTTCATGAAATGCTCAAGCACATTATCTGGTAAGTTCTCCATGCTTCTGAGGTAATATAAGCCATATCGTGCATAATTTATATGACCAGATGCAAAGAAGTAAGGCATCATGAGTTTGACTATTCGTAAATGAAGTGGCCAATCACCCTCTCGTTCGGCCTTTACATACAACATCATCAAAAACACTGGTTTTATAAATGCGTCAACCCACAATTTCGTAGTAGGACTTCTACTTGCCAGGATTTCCAACACAATAACAAGATCATCAAAGCATTTCAATTGATCTTGGTCGAGTACATTCCTTAAAAGCTCTTCAGTCAGCATGCGCATAGCTCTCATATTATTTTGGAACTTTTTTCCCGTTAACATTTTACCAACACCACCGAAAACAGATTCCAAAATTTCTGCCAAGCCAGATTCTGCCATCAAAGTACCAACCGCACCAACAAAGCTCATCAGCATGTGCATCCCACCTAACCTTGGAATCAAATTGCGAAAGAGGTTTGGGTATGCCCATTGTATATCAACAATGACCTTGTATAGTTGCTGATCAGCTGTGACCAGTGCGAAGTCCTGTCCAGTTTCTTCAGTCAGTTTCTGTGCTTTGTTCATTGCTGTCATGATAGTATCAGGATGAGCTGGCGGCATATCAATTAGTGGCAAGTATACTGCTTCAGTTTTAGGTTGTGGTGCTTTTCCTTCCTCGCGACACTTATGTGTGTTGTATCCGTTGAATTCCGGACACGTATCAGACTTCAAAACATCTCTCAGGAAACTAAGACTACATTCATTGGCCCTTTTCTGTGATACAGCCATCTGGGTAAGTACTCTCAGTGGAGGAATCGCCCTGTTTATGAGCTCCTCTGGCATCTCAGGTTTCTTAGGACCTTTATATTGCATAATTTCGACTTGGTAGTCTATTTCTCTAGTCATCTCAATCTTTTTAGGCGAGGTATTATTTCATGTACCAGTTGACTTGTATTTACATCTGGTTGAGTCATTAGAATTGCTAATGAATGCATTGATAATTTGCCATTCTGTGATGCAATCTCGGCATCAAAATTATCTATCACAATCTGCACAAGACCATCATCAGCCTTGGTAATTGCCGTTAACTCTGTATTTTTGGCTGCTTCCATGGCGACAGATTTCTTGAAGCGTAACAACTCGTCGTATGTACAAGTCACACCAAAATCATTCATTGTCTTAACTATTCCCTTAGATTCCTGTAGAAGCACTGCCAAGCTAATCTGCAGTTGAGTTGGGTGATTAGTTAGTAATGACGTGACAGTATTACCAATGAGTACAGCTGGTAGAGTGTTATCTAACTTTGGCGAAAACGAGGCTAAGAGATCAAGGAGAGTGTTGCTTACATGATTTATAGCACTGTTGTAATCAAGGTGTGTGTCATAGTAATCTTTCTCACGAGGTATATCCTTGACTTCTTGGAGAATCTTCTTCTTTATTTTGTTTATTGCAAATTCTGTATCGTCATCTTGTGGATCCGGAATGATTCTCATTGCCTTTGCTGCACCACTCTGAAAGGCTACAATTGTTGCAATTCCAGGCGAGGAAAGAACCAAAAGATCCTCACCAAAGTGTTCTGAGAGTTTAGTTACAAGTAAACGACGAGAGAGAGTAGTTCCTCCGTTTTCTGTGTACAATGCATGTAGATCAACCGAGTTCCAGATTTGTGCTAGATCTTCACAGAGTACTTTCGCAACAACTTGGAATGCTTCGTCCCTTTCATTAAGACCAACTTGCTTTGCATTTGCAGCTGCTTTCATAGATCTCGAAGACATAAATTTTGTAAGACAGTCTACATGATAGCGAGCATCCGCAGCATGCAAATCACTACAAGCACCACTTACCCTAATTCTGACCTGAGCAGCCCAATCATCACCTCGTTCGTCCCACTTATCTAAGATTTCTTCTTTAAGTGACTACATTGAGCCTGTCCTTTTAACCTGCCTGCATATATATGCTGGTCGCCATCTCGACAGAAAATACAGCATTGAAGGAAGCTGAAATTTGGAAACTCTGAGCGTCTTGCTCTTTTAGTGGGAATCTCATCAGCAACTGTACTTGCTTCAGCACCATCCTCTTGTTGCTGCTTCACAGCCTTATTTACCTCCTTTGGGTGAAGATACTTTTCAACACATGACTTGTGGGCTTTCAAAACAAGACTTTTATCATTATCATATTGTGACTGCAATCCCAGATGAATGTCATCATGATATAATTTACTACACCTAATGATGTTCTCTATCCGCTTTGCTTTGATATTGACTAATGTTTTATTCTTTGATTGTTCACATTTAAACTTCCAATCAAAGTAGCACTTTTCAACCATGACTATTCTTGTTAACTGCTTCAAGTTTAAGGAAAATTTAATAACTCTGGCGTTCCTTTTACACTCTAACTGTACTCCAAATCTAATGTTTTGTTCTACATATGTAAAAAGACACTTTAGTTGTCATGGATTAAATGTAACTACAGCAGATTTAAGCTCATAGGTCAAAGGCGCACGTACATCTTGGCGCTTTCTTCACTGTAAAAATAGCGGACGCTAGACGCGTCTTTACGCGTTCAAAATGTACGCGTCGGTGTTCAAATTTGAACGGCTAGTGTTCATATTGTTAACACTAGTGTTCATTTTATTAACAATGGTGTTCTAAACCTGAACACGTAGTGTTAACAACCATCTCCTTCAAGTGTTCAAAAACTCAGCATCACAGAAATTTTACAATACTGTGAAACAATTAACAATCTTTTGCTTTTTTTACTTTACAATAGCTATATTAAATTTACTACTGCCTCGCTGTCCGGCAAACATACACGGATTTTGGTGTAACGAATTTCCCACTAAGTGAAAAATATTTCCGGTCTACAATTGCTGAAAGCATGTTTTTTTTAAAAAAGAAAGTATACAAAATAATTTTACACGTTTATTACGTGTTGAAATTTTGAAACTTTGAAAAGAAAATCAGAAAACCACCATGAACGTTTTAATTTTAACATCGGCGTGCAAGAGGCGTTCTATTTCTAAACACTTGGTGTTCAAGTTTGGTGCTTTTTCCTATCCCATGATGCATCAAAACGGAAGTTGCGACATTTTTCTTGTAAGCGCACCGTGAAGTCGTGATCGTGCGGAAGCAAGACCAGAAAGGGTAAGTTTTCTCTCTAAAATAGTAAAAGGTATTAGATTTTGAAGCATCTGTATTAATATCCTTCGAAATTAATCGTATTGTACTTTGAAATAGCTTAACTACGTGAAGAAACCTTTTTTCTTTCAGTGGCTGGTATACCAACAACAAGCTGTGAATACGCAGTGGTACTTTGGCCATGGCCTATCGATCGATCTCACTCGGGTCAAGGGTCATCGCAACACAACTGTAGCGATAACCATTGACCTGAGCGCGATCGATACGCCTTGCATAGTACCGCTGCGTAATCACAGCTAACACATGTCTTTTAGTAGAGACAATCGCATGTAAACAATTAATTAAACATTGTAGAGTATACAATGTATTGTTTCAGCATAGGGGAGTTTGGCTTTTTTATTATAATCAGTTGATGAAAAGAAGAAGCCAATATTGTGTAACAGTATTGAAAAGAGGCACTGTATATGAAAGTCTCCCCTTTTCCTTAACCTAATCAGCCCCTTGTCTTTCATTTAAAGTCTCATCTCGCCATATTACCTATTGTTTCATTATTTTCAGGATGTAAAACGTTGGATTTAACTGAAAATCGAAGAGTTGTTACAGAAGCTGGTGGTACAGATAATGAAGAAGATGAGTGTACAGGTAGCTGTCTGGAAACAAGCTTGAGAACCTCAGTTCATCTCTAATGTAGATTTAAACTTCCGAGGGTCACTAACTGAATTTGATAAGTTTCTGTATTTTTTTCTGAATTAATCTAAGAATTGGTAGCATGCTATGATCAACTAAATGTTGCCGGAGAATAAGCTTTCAAAGACGTGTCAGATGCAAGGGTGGAGTGAAAAATAAGAGCTGAAAGCGACGGAAAATTCAGAGTAAAAATGACCACTCTGACAGAATTACTGAATTTTCTGAAATTTTCACTCTGAATTTCCTGTTACTTTCTGCTTCAATTTTTCATTCCCCCTTGCATCTGATAAAGGAGACTTCAAGTCATTGGAAGCTTATGCCCTTTAACATTTAGTTGATCATAGCATGCTACCAAACCTAAGAGAATTTTGTATTGTAGCTCAACACGTCTCTTGTTCTTAGCAACTGGTTTTTAGCTTTGCCGTCAGCTAAATAGGTGGATGTGTAGCATTGCCCTAAAATTTGTACATCCCAGGGTTTTTCTTCAAAACAGCCTGTACGAATCCTTTAATATTTGGATTACAGGTCCCCAGGGATTACCCTTATCACATATGTACAAATTATGATGAACTATGCAAATTTATATTTTTGAGGCTAATTTTGCTATTTTTGGCAAAAAATTTTCTTCTCTTTTACTGACGTCTTCAATCTTTGGAAAACATGTCCCTAAGAATGACCCTGGTCTAATTTGTGCTAGTTGTGATGAAATATTCAATTTTTTATATTGATGACAATTTTCGTCATTTTTGGTCAAAAAATCTTTAAAAATCTTCTTCAAAACTACTAATTGAACACCTTTGATATTTAGGACATAGATTTCTACTGATAGCCTTTTTCAGATTTTTCAAATTATGCAGAAATTTGGAACTTTGTATTTTTAAGACATTAAAGACATTTCAGGCATTTTTAAGATATAAGGGATTACCAGAATGTGATATATATGATGAAATCTACATTTTTTTTATTTTAAGGGCGATTTTTACCATTTTTGGTAAAAATATTTGTATAAAAATTAATAGCAGGGTACACAAGAATTTGAAAGGTCTTTACGAATATGTTTTTAATTTCTGAGAAGTAGATTTTTGAAATGTCACCGATTTATTTCATTGTTTATTTAAAGATATTACAAACAAACAAACCTTTTTGTTTATGAAGGACTTTGTTGGACAAGGAAATAGGTTTTACCCTGTTCCCCACTTTCTGCATGTTGTGCCTTACTGTGACACTTTGACAAGTTGACATGTTGTGTTCACTTTAGTATGGACCACTATATACCATGTGCACTAGAGAAGCCTTGACTAACTTTTTTTTCTTCAAAATTTACTTTTTTCTTCAATTTACATTTTTATACAAGATGAAATGTCTTTGAGAAATCATCTTACAACAATGACGTATGCATTCCATACATATAAGTGTTTTCAACACAATAAGTAAGCCAAATTTTGAGCTTTTTCAGATGATTTTTTGTACATTTTAAACAAGTATGAACCTTAAAACGTAATCCAAAATATTTAAGTAAAACCTGTTTTGTCATTACTTTGTTCATATTTTTTAAAACAATCTACAGTGTTCATGGGGATTTTTATTGCTTATGTTTTTGATAGAAGGGTGTTAACACCGTTGGTATGTTCCTCTGACAAACGTTACATACAAATTGGCAATGTTTATTTGCCCATTTTACAGTAAATTATTGTATTTTACTCTAGAAATGCTTTGTGTATTTTTAGAATAAAATAATTTTACTGAATATTAGTGGTCTGTAATGTTATTTCAAGGCTTGAACACCCCCTGAACGCCCAAAATTAAAGGTGTTCAACAAGCGCGCATCATGTGTTCTAGCCTTTAACACACTTATCGTTGAACGGCGTCCATGCGTTCAAAAAGTGTTACAGCCCTTTGAACGCGTAAATGCGTTCAATTTTTTGAACACATTTCATGTGCAACGTGTGTTCAGATATGGAACACCATGTGTTCAATATAATGTCTGATGAACACGTAGCGTTCACAATCTGCACACGTGTGTTAAAAAATTGAACGTTGGTTGAACACGTAGTGTTAAATTTCTGAACGTCTAGACGCGTTCAAAAAGTGTTACAAAAAGGCGTTTAATTGGTGTTCTATCCTTGAACACTTAACTTTACAGTGTATCTTAATATGACATATAAAATGTGCGGATAATCAGATATAAAAGCTGCAAATTCAATTTGTCATTGGTAAAAACAGCACAACTATGGTACTGGTCGAAGGAAAGACATATCACTTGTTAGCTAAAAAAGCATAGCAGAAGCTCTAATCTTTGCAGAGCCAGATAACTATTACCACATCACTTTGCATGTCCGTTAAATTTCTCTGTCAAAATAAACTGACCATACAGGTAATTGGATAGAGAAAACGGCAATAGATAATGTGTTGGCAGCTTGTATGTGTGGATGTCAACGAATTTTGGGCGTCTTTAAGATTGGAAATGTGCGATGTACTTGCAACTGCTATGTAACAGTTGATGAGAAATCTACTAGCTGCCAAAATGCGAAACGGATTGGATTTTAATTTATTACAGCGGGCGCCATCTTGAAATTATGCAAATTTGCGTCTCATACATAACAAATAAATGGTAACACATATCTTCTTAGTTGTATTTCGCAACATGTCGGTGAATAAATGAGAAATTACAAAATATTTTGTATTTTTTAGAGAAAATGTGATTTATTGGCGGCCATTTTGAATATGCTAGTTTATTCAAATTGCTCAAGGCTGACAGAGAGCCAGTAACGATATTCCTTAATTTGGTGGTCTTGACAAGCAGAATCCGCTGAGAAAAACACTTAAGACCATAAAGCAAGGTTTGGTGACTTGGCTGCCGGGAAACAAAACATCGATGTTGCAACAAGACGGGTAAACCTCAGGACGTCTGGCCTCTGTGATTCTCGGCCTGTTTTTGTAACTTTTTACACGTGCCCACATTTCTTCCTTGTTTATTTTGAACGAGTTAACTGAAACTAGCTGATAACGTGTAAGTTGTTCGATGCGATACCGCCTTTCATGTTGCTGTAACACCGAGGTAATATATATTTGTCCATTAGTTTTTCAATTTGACCGTTTTTGCTTTTTACCGAGATTTCCTTGACAATGTACCCAGTATACGTTAAAAAGCACTGAATGCGACAATAAATAAGAACTCGTGACTAAAATTGGAGACAATCTTCCGGTACCCTTTTACGTCATTTCACTTCTTTTTTTTGAACACTTAACCCTTTGAGTGCTGTAATTGTTCGCACCAAAACTTTAGTGTAATATTTTACCAATTTTCATGAATGTTTCTGTAATTGTTTTGATAGTTTTGGACCAAATGGACGTCATATTTCATTTGCTACAGATTTTTGTCAAAATTTTAGCAAAAATCTGTAAAATCTTTAAAAAGCAACAAAAATTGACTATGGCGCGCACAGGTTAATATTTAGGCCTGCCTTGTTTTGTTTTTTTCATTAGCATCAACACGTAAAGCAAATATTATTTATACCCAAGTATACAGATTACAGAACGTAAAGCCACACTCATATTTGTCAACAACAGATAATGTTTAAAACACTCACTCAAGTGATATCATGATATCATTTCCAAGGAGGTGCAGCCTAGAATATAAACGGTGACTGCTAAAAGGTTACCCTTTCAAATATTTGCGATACTTTGAATTTGCTTAACCTTTCTGCACTTAGTTACAGTTGGAAAAAATGCAGAAAAATATTTATGACGCCGTCACAAAGTAATTTTTGTGTCCAATTTTTAATGATGATGATTTGAGAGGACAGGCTAAACAAGTGCTAGCGCCCTTAGGTTCGTGCATTTCTTTCAGCGTGTATAAGTAGTCTGAGTGTAACCCTTTCCGTTCGTCAAGGAGAACAGATTTAAACACCTTACACTTAGTCATATACATGTATGATTACCGGGAAACATTTCCGGCCCGTCACACCAAATCAAATACGTTAGTGTCTTTGAGTGAAACTGACGAACTTCTAGAGAAAATCAGACCGCCAAATACAATAGTCCTTACATTTTCTATAATAATATGACGGCACAGATATCTCCACCTTTAGCTCCCCCACACAGCTAATTTCGACTCCCCCGGATAAAAAGGTCAAGTATTTTGGCATTTCACCGGAACCTGCTTCAAATCAAGCCGCTAGTTCCGAGAAAAGTACATTAAATTGACAATCACAATTACGCGTACTATATCAAAGAAAAGCGAGACTTTCGGGCACCACGTGTACTCTACAGGCATACTATACCCATTTCTATAATGTAGGACAAACCTTCGAGTCCACCGACATTTAAAGGAAAGTTATCAAGCGCAAAATATTCGTGTCTCGATCAAAATTTATTTTTGCGTTTTTCGCCAGCGTGCTGTAAGATATACAAGGACAACGCGGTTACATTAGACAGATATTCTTAAAATCACGAATAAACGTCTTGTTACGCCTTCTAGCTACAGTACATTTCTAACTGCACGCGAACTATGGAACAATTGTTGCAACATTGTCATTGAGAAAGCAATATATATGAAATAGTATCATGATATATGGAAAATACTACTCTCTATACATTCCGCCATGCTTTAGCTTCCACCCCAGGCACGACTAAGATATTAATCTATCAAAGTCAATAAGTTCGACCGTCAAGACAAGAAGGCGAGAGCGTATAGATTATTTAAAGTTCAAGGAGTTCTTTCAAGTGTTTTGTTTTTAAGAAATCTCTTACCTACCCCCTCGGTTGTCGAAAGTGCGTTTTCGATCACAAATACCTTCATCGCCGTAAATAGATAAACATTCTAAAGTAAGACTATAGTTGCTGTCTTAAAGAGATGGTGCGCGACAGACCTTTTTGTCGATAATAATGACGAACTTGACGACGATGATGGCAGTTACGGCGACGACGATAATGATGATGATGATGATGATGATGATGATGATGATGATGATGATACAAGTACAATAAACGCCCCGAAGTTCGTCTTTTCATAATTCAGAAAGGCATGCATCAGAATGGGCAGCAATTTTGTATCTGGTTCAACATGGGCGTCTACAAAAAATCAGACGTGAAGACCTAGATACTTGCTACCTGTTAGACCATTTATTGACACTAGCAAATAACCAGAATGCCAAGTTCAAATGAAAAGATTCCTGAACCTTGCTAAATAAATGTCTAGGTCACCTTGGCCGTCACTATTTGCTAACACCTAATTGCAAGCAGTTAAGGCGAAGAGATTTTTCTCTTGGTGTTCAAGGGAGAATATTAAACTAAAATGTACGTTTTACATTATGGTAGTGCATCCACAAAAAATTGTACGGTAAGTAACGCCTGCGGCCCTGGGTGTTAACGTTTTGGATTATTTGCTTTCTTACATGAAAGGACTCGCCGAGGTTGTGTGCAATAGTCAACAATCTACGTGTGGTATGAATTGGGAATATATCAGTAAACTTTAGGCACAATGAGCACAAATGTACACCACTATGACCATCGCTACTTGCATTGACATTAGCTATGCAGACAATGCTTCTATTTTCAAGGACAAGAAAGTACGAGGAGAGTGTGTTTTTGCGGCACGGAGAGGTAAATGTTAAAAGGTGTTTACGATGTATATTGCCATGGAAAGCCATTGCATCTGTCTCAGTTTTACCCGAGCACAAGAAAGCTGATTAATGTCTAATCATAAAGACTTGCGGGAAAAACTTTTTGATTAATATGAATACCGTCAGTCTTAAAAGGCCCTGGTATTTTTGAATTTTGCTGTTGTTATGTGAAACAAGCACTGTGAACTAGCTTTTTCACCTCAAAAATGAAGTTTTAAACCTAGCTGATATTTTACAAAAGAGAACTTAGAAGTGTTTGGTTTTACAGCCTAGAAATATGGCAAAATTATGAGCTTGTTGGTTAGTGCAACAAATAACCTCAAATTTACCAATATTTAGCATTCCAGGATTTGATATGTAAATATTTTTCCAATATTTTATTCTAATATTTACCTAGTAGTTACTGTGAATCGTGCCTTTCACATATATCCTGTTTATTTGCATTGTCTGTGTAGCAGTTGGATATTATTGTGAATAAGATAAAAGCAGGTCCAAACAATTTGTTGATCAGCGACAATTGCAAACGCCATAGAGAACCTGAAATGTGTCTCCCGAGGCACATCTGCCTTAAATCTCCTCATCCCGCATAGAAATGGTATATGTAAAGCTACAGATTACAGAACATACTGTATGAGCTAAAGAATTTCATACCTTTTTTAGTCCAACTAACTCAGGAAGGTTCGTTTCGCCACAGAGTCCGCACGCACCAGACATGCGTCGACAATGAAAGGTCGTTGAATGACATAACGTAAAAAAAATCTCAGTCTACTGTACAACAAATTTTGCAGTGTACTAACTGATATGATGGCCAATAACACTGTAAAGGATCTGAAAAATATTCAAGCGACATGGTAAACAGCTCTGAATTTCATATTCTACGTTGATGATATGCATATTCTACGTTGCTGAATTATATTAATATATAGAGAGAGAGAGAGAGAGAGAAGAGAGAGAGAGAGAGGGGAGAGAGAGAGAGAGAGAATCGAGGAACTTGTAGTTGTCACTCTATAGGCTGTTTCATGCACTAAACATCATCAGGAGTGAGGATTTGGCGGGAATAGGGATGTTTTTATTGTTGCAGGTGGGTATGCATATGCAACTGAGCGGTTGCGGCCAATGTCAGGTCAATAATTACTGAGGAGGAATTCGCTGCTGTGTTTGCATTTTGAGAGGAATTCTGTTTGCTTCACACACACACACACACACACACACACACACACATATATATATATATATATATATATATTATATATATATATATAATATATATATATATATATATATATATATATCGCGAAATATACAATCTATGTGCTGGTGGGAAACTACTGTGCGTGATGCGGAAAGCAGAGCGTTATAAATAATAAGACGAATTACTTCAAGGACAAAGAAATAATATATGTTACTGGAATTTCATGCTTCCTGCAATCTTCAGACAGAACTGAAAGAATTCTTAGCTCTACTCTCTAAATTGCATTCTATTTGTAGGTAATGTTAAAATTATATATATATATATATATATATATATATATATATATATATATATATATATATATATATATATACATATATACACATATATATATATATATATATATATATACACATATATATATATATATATATATATATATATATATATATATATATATATATATATATATATATATATATATATATATATATATATATATATAATAATTTCGAGTATCCAGTAGTAATACATGTTGCTGAAATTTCATGTATCTTGCAATCTTCAGACAGGTCAGATATTATTACTTTAAATATGAAGTCTCGTGTGTTATTTAGATAAGTGATATTATAACTATGTAACTAAAGTAATTTTCGTTATTATTTACAACGCTCTGCTTTTTGCATCGAGTTCTGTAATCTGTATACTTGGGTATAAATAATATTTGCTTCGGTGGCGACATTTTAGACCAACTCAGAATGTTTAATAAAAGCATAGATTTACCAGTATTACAATTACTTGTAGTGTTTTGATAAGAAAAGATTACTTACCTTGTTTATGATACACTAAAACTCATTACACTGAATTTGATAGACTAAGACCTTGACATAAACAGTCCAAATAGACTTTGATTCCCGTCTGTCTGGTCAGGAGAAGATTACCTGTTGCTATTGAAGAGTTTCTTGAGAACATTACCGTATATCAAATCGTAAACTTATTATATTACATAAATCACTCATAGAGAAAAGGTAAGAAAACATCGGGAACCATCAGCCTCGGAAAGAAAGAGTTCTTATCGTTCGAGTTGGCAAATAATGGCCCATTGCGATCTATCGGTAATACAAGGCTATGTTACAGCAAGACGTCTAACATACTCCCTTGTTTATGTAGCTATTTAAATATGTTGATGCCTGCCATTTTAAATACCGGAGACACGGTGGCTGACCTATAAGCAGAAGGCTCCACCGCAATTAACACGAATTCATAGTAAATCGCCTTAAAGGTGTAAGTCAAAAGTCTTGAGTGTGTGTATTGTCGAAATTTGTTTAAATGCTGGCTAAATGTATACTCTCTCACTGAAGGGTTACTCGTCGATAAGTACAGATCTTTGCACCTCTCGAGGTATACGGTCTTTGGAGGTTTCTTGCGAGCGTCACTCCATACAATACTCAATATAACACTGTAGATCATTCGTAGAAAGAATCGGCGCATCATAAACTTATAAAAAGAACATCATTATTGAGAGTAAGATTGGAGCAGTCTTCTTGCAAAATCCACTCTCATTACATCACTTATTTACGTAACAGTTCCGTGTTAAGATAGTGTCTGTTTGCACACTGAGCACTCTTTGAGCAAAAGAGGAAAAATTACAATATTAGTCTTGTTAGTTTGAATGTTTCGCAGCTGCCATACATTTTGTATCTGTAGCATTAGTTGACAAAGCATTGTTTATGGACCCCTTAATTCTCCTCTCAAAATGTCGAAGGTAAATGCTGCAAAAAAGAAATAGAATTTGTCATATGATCAAACATATCCACATTTTTATTTTTAGACTAAGTAGAAGATCATCAGTGATACCCGAACATAAAAGCGCTCTAACGATAGACCTCTTGGAGATACGACAAGTAATTAGCCAATGAACTTTGATCCACACAGACAACACAGACAAAACATCTTCTACCCGTAAGGCAGGGTCGACACAGAATTAGATATTCTCAGTAACCACATGCGCACAATTTTTAGGCAAAGTATCATACTTCAAAGGATTGCACGATTTCAACATATCGACTCTTCAAGGCTAGGTACAAAACTTAGACCTGATCTACACTCAGTAAAGGCTGATTAGCATACAGTTACGTAAGCTTCTACGAAGCAATGTGACGAACCTGAAACTGTCTAGAACCACATCGCGAGTTGCCATGGTTAGTAAGGTTGTTTAGCAGGTTGATAAGCGCGTACAAACGTGCAACATGTTAGTCGAGGATTTAAGAGAGAATGGGCGAAATGAAGGTATACCTACAGTTTTTAACATCGCTATTTATGAAGGGGATACGTCTGGCACATCAGAACAATTCGAAAACGTACACTTGTGGATATAGAAGTAAAACATATTTTATTACCCTGAATCTAATTAGCATTTTTGACTCTTGCATAACGTCTCCTGCTCGTTAGAAACCCGTATGGCTATAAGAGATTGCGGAGAACAGTACCACGTGAGGTGGTACGCAGCCGGTAGAATTAGTCATCTTAAGTTCTTACTAGGTCATTTAATCTTGGTCACAGACTGTCTCTGAAAACGATACCGTTATACGGTTCCCTGTAGTAAACTCGAAAATGTTGCTCGTTCTCATTTTCAGTGAGCATGCGCATCTGACGTTGCGTATGCTATTTATTGGAGAGCAAAACATCACAGCCGTGCACTAGATACCATCATCAGCCCTGTGAAGACATCACAAGTACCACTTAATGAGTGTTTCCTCCATATGACGTGTTGAGATGATCTGATACAGGTAGGTTTGGGCTTTGCAAAAACACTTTGATGCTCGGAATGATAAATGGAAACGTTTTTGAAAGGCAACAAGAATCTTTCCTTGATGTTCTCTTTGCATTTTGGTATTTGCTTTGATCTTTGGTGGATGATGATGTATTTGTGCTAATTCCTCGCAAAATTAATGCTTTGCTGTTTATGGTTACCTTGCAATGCGATTTTTTTTTTTACATACGACCATTTGCTGAGCATGTTCTTAAGTTGTTTGGCAATGCGATCTGACAACCATAAAGTATTATATGGTGATACCAAAATACGCACTTAGGTTATTAGAACACTTTACAGGTAAAACATCAAATTTGAGACTTTATGCGGTGCCGTGCTATCCCCCTATGCTATTCCCAAAAGTTCATTCGATGCGTTGAATAAACGGAACCCCAACTGCCTTTGACGGAGCGTTGAATGAAGTGGTTCGCACGTTAATTGAGATTTGTCCGGAGGGATCGCGGCATGATTGACGACGAGTTATTTCTCCGAAATGGACTGCGTCAGATCTGACCTAAACAACAAAGAGCAAGCGAACGGAGAGGTCGTGAAACAGTTCATGAAAATTGCTTTTAACGCTACTTCATAAACGCTACTATGGCGTCAGTGGTTTCCCTCTGATGATAATTGGATATACAATGATATCGAAAACATAATACAATAAAGGCAGCAAACTGGTCATGCTGATGCGAGTAAGAGCAGGATAACATTATTACTAGTAAATTCACAATACTATTAAAGAAGTATACATGTTTTCCTGTGTAAAAATATCTGAGTATACATCTGTGGAGGCAATAACAGATCGTGTTGATATGTATGGAAAGGGAGTGATAGCTGTAAGGCAAAAAAAAATTGATTCAGTTACTTGGTTAATGGACATGATTTTCGTGTAAATACTCTTGCATATGTCCTCGACTATCTAAGTAATACCAATAAGCTATAGTAGATTGAGGGACAATATCCATGACTCTTTGTAATTCTGTTGCCTTATATGCGTTTCCTTATATTTTAGCCAAATGCAAGATATTAACCTTTCCAACCCATCGATAGCGTGCAATGTGCAAATTAATGAAAAAATGTCGACGAACGAATTCGGGTCGGGACTAAAATCCAGTTAAAAAATAAAAGTAAAACACATGCCGGTGTGTTGACTATAGTTGAATACTAGCATTTCAACTTCAGTTTGGGAGTAGAAAAACAAACGCTGTTTTATGAAAAAAAAGGTAAAAGCATTTGACGCTTGAAGGGAAACAGCGGGCGTATTTTACATCGGTTCATTAGAATGACAGTGAAAACAAATCGTAGATTTGGAATGACTATAGCATTTCCTTGTACGCCTGATTAAACCTCATCAGCCCTCACATTTGTTCGCCATAGTATGTGGAGTATTGTGTATATTTCACTTCAGGATTTCGGTTTCAATATATTACGGAGGCCAAGTTACCTTTAGCATATCTTCCTGAAGGAAATGGCTTGTATTGTTCACTTTTGTACCATGATATTTCGTTCGTAAGGAGCGTAAATTGAACAGCAAAGGATCATTTTGCGTGGCGTCAGGGATGCTTACCAGGGAATAGCTCAAATTCGCTTCCGGAAAAACACACTGATTGTCTTCACCGAGAAGATCGTATCGCTTTCGCTAGACATTGCTTATCCATACAAAATAAGCGTTGTTATTTTTTTTTCGAGATTGCAGCCTTACAAAACACATCTGAACAGCTTTTAAGAAGTGACAAAAACACTTTGGAGAATATTTGATGCAAAACTTTGCTTGAACCAACATCCCCAGGGTAATGGGTTTCGTGCGTGTTGCAGAATTGCAATTTAATTTTTCTGTTGACTTACGAGAATGTAGCATAATATTTTTTCAGAGTAAAATCCGCTATGACTTATTGCTGGGTAATTAGGTATCTTGCTAAAAAACAAAACAACTGTGGGACTTGCATTAAGATAATGCCATGAGCTTCATAACTAAAACTGAAGTAGATTAGTCATGACGGAAGAACGTGTCTAAATCAGTGCTTTTCGATATATTCGTGACCCATACCTACATTTAGTCTGTGGCGAAGGCATGTGCGACACGACTCGCTTTGCAAAGCAGAGCGGGCGTGATCAAGTCTTCTCAAATGAACGTTTCTTGTTTTACGACAGCGAACAAAATGAGGCTACTTATAATTGTCTTCCCGCAACGTCAAGAGCCTCAATATTATAAATTACAACTTTCTTGTTCTTTAGCCTCGTCTTATATATCCAATGGAAGGATATTAAAATATTCATTTTACAGACAGTCATTTAGCTCTACAACTATTGGAAGAAAATAGCATGCAGAAGTGAGAGTGCAGGACGTGTGTGAATTTAGAAATCGGGGAAGATCCTTATGGGCATGTTTTGAGAAGGCTAATCTCTATCAAAGAGTCTTATCAAAGTGTATTCAATAGCACGCTATGTTTTAATCCGAAAGAACATTTTACCTTAATTCATGAGTGAAAATCTGCTTTTTCATTCGATTGAAATGTCTTACAGAAGCTTGGATCAAAAAGTGAGACATAACCTTCAAGGTCAACCACTGAGAAAACCAATGAGAATGCATATGCAATAGCTTTTGACGTTCACACTTTAATAAACCGAATAAGTAGAAATGGCTATTAAAGTGGCACTCCCACTTGGTAACATTTTTTGAGCACATTGTTTTAATGCCAACGGTCGATATTTGCGTGGATCACGAGATATCGATAAAAACATGTCCTCAAAAAGTAAAAGTTTGAATTCCGGTGGCCAACCTAAATTCAGCTTCCGAACATCGAACGTTCGGCACTGGGGCCATTGTCAACTAAGCTATGGAGTACGAGTCTACGCTTACGCTGCTGTATGCCACAGTACCACTCGCGTCGGTGATCGGTCATGCCCCTGGGGAAAGTCGAGTCTTACGGAAAACAAACAAAGTTTGATTCCACCAGAATTCGCATAGGTGACTAGCACAGTTACGCGCGGTTGATACATAGCGGCCGCCGAGTGGTATGCATAGACGCATACCACGCGCGCGGCGTACTGTGTGGCAGACGACAAAATGTAGTCATCGGAGGCGGCTAATATTTGACACGTAAAAACTGATGTTTATGTGGTATTGAATAAAAATATAGTACAACTGATTTAGAATAATGAAAACGACAAAAACTAAGGAGAAGTTTTACAAAACTTACCTGAGGTAATGGCATAATGCTGTATATAAAGTCTTTGCAGTGGGAAGTAAATTAATTGCGTCGTTCGAACTTATTGTAGACTCCCTAGAATATCGTCAATCAGCACAACAACAAACCTTCGGGGGATTTCGGGTCAAAATCAGAAACGATCGTAAAACTTCGGGATGTGAAAAATACGCTCGGGAAATGACATGTTTTTATCGATATCTCGCGATCCGCGCGCAATCGCCACGTCAAATATCGACCGTTGGCATTAAAAAAATGTGTTTTAAAAATGTTACCAAATGGGAGTGCCTCTTTAAGGCTTGGTAATTTAACGATGACAATAATTTTCTTACATGTCGTTATTCTGCCTTAATGTTTAAACATACAGAGATGAAGTCTAGAAGTGTGCTGTTGGTGCAAATGCATAAATAGATCGGGTTTCTGATTCTGTTGAATGTTTTGTGGAATATGTTGGTTATCGTAATGTTTATCTAAAAGGTAAAAGCAGCGTATAGGATAGGGGCATTAATGGCTTCGCTGATCAGAGGGTCAGCGTACGACAGCTATCGAGGGAAAATATGATTTATCCGATAAGAAATTAGCTTATGAAGTAATCCTTTTTGTGTGAGTAAGCCGATATATCGCAAATTCTCCCGGCTACTGAGGAGTAATATGACTGCATTAAACTGTTGCTGTGTCCCACTGAAACCGATCCAGTTCAGATGCTCGGTTCGATACAGCGAATTGGGTTAATTTGGTCAAAATCAAAATATACATTATTCAATGAAAAGGGGACAGGCTTTTAGGTTACAGACAACCCGGCGGATATATTCCCTTGTGATTGTCGAGGTTTTCCCATCGTGGAGGTAGAAAATCCAAATTGTATGTATTCGCGCTCAAAAATTGCTTTGTGACAAAAGATACCGTGTGTTTTCACTGGCAATACTTGTTCTGAACTTATTATTCGTTTTTGATTTTTGGTTTTATTTTTGGTTTGTTTTTATATTGGATTTTGCAGTCGTTTCTGACGAATTCACATCGTCACTGATATGCTGATATTAAACAGCGATATATGATAGTCACTTTTTGCACTTTATCATGCTTTACGGTCTATGGTTGGAAATTAGTTTTAGTCTGATTTGACGTCTGGATAAGATTTTCTCCTTCTCTCCAGACCCATTCTGGAGCAAAAATATTCTAAAACAAATCTATACCGAAGTAAGAGTGGCAAGCCAACAAGGTTTCGCTCATAAAGACTGTCCTTCAAGCACACATTGATGTTATGTAACAGGAGAAGCATTGTGTACATGGTGAAATCGAAAAAATACAAATGGTTCATTAAATGTAATGAAAGTTTTGTCAAATTGTAATTAAACCTGGATTGATTTATTAGTTTATTGCATGCATTGATGAAAAACGATTCATTATATCTTTGTGAGACTTATTTGTCAGTAATTGTATGTACAGTTAATATGTTCCTGATAATGAGTTCGCAGAGTTATTGATCTCTATGAGGTACACCGGGTTAAATGTGAAATATGTGTCCGACAATGAAAGTTGGTTTGGTTAACTTCGACCAGTCTTTGTCACGAGTAAAGGTTCGCCTCGGGGATAGATTTTCAGGCTCTAAAATCTAACATTGTTTATTCGGATTCCTTGTGTAGCGCTTTTAGATTCCATTTGAAACCTGATGAGAATATCAACTTGTTTGTGTGAAAATGGAAAATATATTTTCCATAGAGCTCGCAGAGAATTTGATTTTTAAATGTCAGTGTATTTGAGATGATAAGTGTTTTTGAAGCAAGACTTCAACCTTGGTGTCTTATTTACACTTTATAGTCATACCACCAAGGGGAACACGGCGAAGTTTCCTTGAGCGAACGCGTATTAAAACTTTCAATTTAAAGGTATCAAAGGCAGCTAATCGTCAAAACACCTTTTGTCTGGCACACCCACCGGCGACGTGTTATAGATTATATTAAACATGGCGGCAGGTGTTTCAAAGCTAATAATGCAATACATCAATTCAGCGGTCTCAGTCTTTATGCCAGTTCAGTGATGAAAAGAGGATATTATCGATTGCGTGTAAATGCATTGACGCCTTTTTTCAGTTCGTCTTGCTGATTTTACATGTAGGTCTACCCAAACCCTAATGAGCCGTGGACAAAAAGTATGGCTGACTTTATTGGTTAATTATAGATTAAATTGTTACTCTGGCAAGATTTGACGCCTTTTACCGTTTGATGTGGCAGATGCTGTATCAATTTCGCTCTAATGTGGTTATACTTACTCCAATGCCTCTTAGTTGACGCAGCTGGTTTTATGGTTCTCACTAGGTTCTACGGGTTTCTCTATCAACATATGTCCATAGGATCTCGAAAAGATTTTCGCTGTTAATTATACCGGCAACATGATACAATGACCCAAGAGGCAACGTGAGATATACTTCCTATTTTCTCTCTGTATTTGAATGCAACGTCATTTTTTTGTTATTTGACCGATATTTATTTGTGACTGTTTACAGCAAAGTTCCTCTCGTCCTGATAACCTGGTTCTCTCGACCCCGCTTGTTGGGCGCAGCATTACCGTTTTGAATGAAATCAAATTTGTACAACTCGACCAGCGATTTACCCATTACACAGAGATCTAGCCACTAAGGGGCCGTCGATAATAAAAGCTGACGCACAAGAAACGTAATTCCTTCGTTTTACTTGAAACCCCCTCACCGAAAGTTCTTATGCGAAATCAATTTCGTATTATGATGCCGTTTCTGACAAACCCACACGCACCTCTCTGATCCGCACGCCCATGAAAAAATACCGGAAGGGCACATTAATTAATAAATCTCCACTTTACGCGTTTCACTTTTTAAGACAGAACAGTTTAATGTATTTCGCACGTAGGAAAATGTTTCACATACATGTTTCACGTTGAAAAAGCATACAAGTTTTTATTTCACATTCATGTCTTTTCGTTGTCTTTTCTGTCTCCGTATTTTGTGATCATTCTGTTCTCAATGAACGCGAAGGTGGTTTTTGTATTCTCGCTGCAAAGTCGCACTTCGAAAACAATAGAAAATCCTTATGATGCGATTTTGACGCACACAAAACGAAATGAGCTTTTACCCCTTCCCCCCTAAACGAAACAATTACGTTTGTCGTGCGTCAGCTTTTGTTATCGACGGCCCCTAACTAGCTTCGTCTTGCACTATTTGCCGCACGTGTATTGTAGCTCTATGTCTTTTAAATAAGTCTTTATGGACAATCATATAAGATATTTGTTGAATTTCCACACGTGTGTTGCTGCCCTTTCTTTTTTCCATCATGAATTCCCAGGGATCAAGCTGTAAAGTTGTACGAAGGAATATTCTTTAAGGTAGAACGCGCCTCGGGCAGTGGCGGATATTCGGAATCTCAAACTTTTACAATTCTTTTCTGATATGCCACTTTTGGGGGTTAATTTTACAGCTATACCACTTTTGGGGTTCATTTTAAAGCTCTTGGTGTGAGAAAACTTTTTACCAGCTTAGTTTTTCGAAAATCGAAATTTTTATTTTTTCTCCGTAGAGTTAACACAGTGATGGCGGCCATTTTGAATTTAAATACCGGTAAATCCTGGGTTATTTGTTTCTCTAGTACCAAAATTTGCGTGTTGACCCCGATTTTATTCTTGATTTAGTAAGAGAATAGTGGAAAGTTGCATTAAGGAAAGTTTGAGCAAATGTTTAAGTCTTTCACTTTCGAGGTGCATGCTACCTTAAAGACAATCTTCACACCACGCGTTGTTGAGTACCTCCTTTCTTGCTATTACTGGTGAGTACACTCTCTATGTATATTGGTTGGAGACCTAAACCATGCATAAAAACCTCAAACTCACTGACTTTTTAACTAGGGCAGCTCATAGTCTCGGCCATACAATAATCTAGTATCGATACATCCCTCTGGCACTCAAAACTACCGGTGGCTTATTATCTTCGTACTCCTGTTTTGAATTTAGAAAACTTTAATACCGGGGATGGAAGTCTTCTCGGCACATGATGCGCTTCATTGTACCAGAAATTGTCGTTTCTTTGGGTTTCAGTAATCGGTTGACAATTTATTAGTACGACTTTTGTAGGTCTTCATTTCGCCCGATTACTGCAGAATCCGCTACACCTATCATAATAAAAACGGTTGCATCATCACCTTTCCATCACAGCTGGAATTCATCTTTGTCGGTGTCCAAAACTATATTTCTATCCAGTAAAGTTTCAATGGTTCTACTCCGAATAAAAAGGACGCGGTGCGTTCTACAGACTAAGTACGCCCAAAGAATCACGTGATGCCGGTATACAAACCCACATGTGTACTAACGCGTATGGAAATACACGTACGTCTATGCGCGTTGCGCACATGGCTTTGTTTGTACCGTGGTCGATTCGAATTCCGGTTTGGCCTATTCCAAGAGCACGGAGCTAGGCTCTGCAGCTGGATCCACGGAGCCAAAACCAAACGTGATATTACATGAGGAATTATAATGCAATTAAATGCTGCATTCTTTTGATATTTTAGTGATGACTCTGTCCTATGACAGTTGTAAATAAGCCGTTATCATGGAGCGCTAACTTGCATGACTGTTTTAAATTTATTTTTACAGGGGTGAAAGAAAGACAGAAAACGTTTCCAGGAGAGCTTCGACGAAAAAATTATTGAATGCTTCGGGGCCGTCGTAAATTGAGTAGGTTCAGTCGTTACCAATGTCTTAGTGGCCACGTGACTGTGGATTCCTAGCCGAAGCCGTACTACTGTGGCTGTATCTGCCGGATAACGACGGTTCGATGGTTATCAAAAGAACGGAACACTTATGAGATGGAGATTTCGGAAAATGTCACGAGGGATATTGAAGCAGCCCATACCCACAGCTTGGGACCTAAGTCTGTCATTGTCGGGGTCATACTGTCTCTGTTCATATTGGTCACCATTACCGGGCAACTGCTGGTCATCCTTGCGGTTGTCACGGAGAAAAATCTGCGGTTGCCGAGTAACTACTGGATTGCCAGCCTGGCACTGACGACCTGATTCTCGCCGTGGTGGTCATGCCAGTCGCCATGCTCACTGAGATTAAATCCGGGATGTGGCTGATCGGTGGCAAGTTCTGCGACGTCTTCCTCTTTTTCGACGTCCTGTGTTGCACGGCTTCCATCTTCAACCTCTGCTTGATCAGCGTGGATCGCTACTTCAGCATCACGTCGCCGATCAAGTACTCGTTGAGAAGAACTCCTTCTCGGGCGTTGATGATGATTTCCTGTTGCTGGGTGACGTGCATTCTGATAAGTATCGTCCGCCCAATCGGATGGAAGACTACGTCAAGCGACCTCCACTTCTGCGGCTTGCTGAACGAGGGCTATCGCATTTTCTCCTCTGTGTTTTCATTCTATCTCCCCTCGTTGTCATGCTCTTCGTCTACTACAAGATCTTCGTGGCGGCTCGTAGCAGACTCCAGAAAATAAGAGACGTTGGTGGGGGGACTGTCGTAACCATGAGTGATGCGGACTTCCGCCAAAGCGGAGTTGCGATGGACGTCTCTGTCGTTCGCCCATCCCAACTGCGAGGGGGTCAGTCTTCTTCGGTTAGCAACGTCTCCAACGTCTATGCATGGAGAGAAACAGCTGACGGGAGGGCAGAAGCGATGAGACGAAACAGTTTCCACGAAACCGGTACAACATATGGTTCTCCCGCCGCACACCAGTCGAATATGTTGACCGTCCCACCAAGAAACGTCTGGGGCCACGGCGTCCGGCAGCCATCAGGAAGCAATCGAAATCAAGGTTTCAGAGCTGAAAAGTTTTCACTTGCAAAGGAAAGAAAAGCAGCCAGGACTCTTGGTGTCGTCATGGGGGCCTTCATCTTCTGCTGGTCGCCTTTTTTCCTGTTCAACGTCATTGTGCCTTACTGTGATGGGTGCACTGTTCCAATGGAGCTATTCAGCTTTGTAACTTGGCTGGGATACGCCAACTCAATGTTAAATCCGTTCATTTATACGTATTTCAACAAGGACTTTCGGAGAGCTTTTAAGAGATTACTGTTTATCAGACACTGTGGTAAATGCCACCGCTAGATTATTGAGGATACCAGTGTCTACGCTGAAACGAGAAGGGAAACTCACACAAGACGCCGATTTCTAAACGTAGCAACACATCCGTACAGTATCATTTACAACGTAATAAACGTATACATACATTCATACACAAGGCAAATAACCATATAACCATATACATGTAGAATAGGTATCTCTCGACTTTTAAAACTACCACGACATTCATACGTACGTACGCACATACATACATACATACATACATACATACATACATACATACATACATACATACATACATACATACATACATACATACATACATACATACATACATACATACATACATACATACATACATACATACATACATACATACATACATAAGGATAAACTAAAAGCAGAGTACATAAAACAGAGCAAAATCTCCACATTTGAACGTACACTCCGTCGAATTGTGTCAAGAAATCGCTTTTACGTCTCGGCATCTCAAAAAAGCTTCTATAGTAAGAGATCTGAAGAATTTATAGAAAGATGACAAAACAAACTTGATTGCAATTTGCTTGTATCCACTAGAAGTGTGTGACCTTCAACCATCGGTGAAGAAGCAGTACATCTAAGCTTGATAGCAAGAACGAAAACTTCCTATTTTTACAAAACCGCATGCCTAAATTAAGTTCATGGTCGATTTTAGAAGATAACGTTTTGTACATGAATATAACAGCACAAATGTGACGACTTTGTCCCTGACAGATTAGCCTGTCCTACCGCTGTGTACGTCGTAAGGGGGTACCGTATGCTTTGACACAGCAGTTTTCTCCATCTTTACTCATATAAAGTGTGGCCGAAAGAAAGGCACAAAAAATCATAATACAGATAAACACGTAGGACGGAAATGATGCAAAATCTGGAATAGTTGTCGAGAACGTTCGTGTTGACAAAACACTCTGTAATGTTAACTATCTTTGCAAAATGTAAATTTTATTTATACGCCTTGCATCCGTTGGTATGTACACAAATTTAAACTTGATAGAAAGGTTTAAACCATGATTAATTGTCCCCGATTGATAAAAAATGAACAAAATAAAGGGCTAGGATTAGATACGTGGGTGAATATTATATGTGTTATTATTTGATAATTTCTGAGCTTTGTCTTTTTTAAATTCTCTTAATGTGTTTACTCGTTTGTTTTGAACCCCCCTGTTTTTGATGACTAATTTTAGTTTCCTCTCGTGTCGAAAACACGCAGAAGGCTCACTTTGACATAGAGTGCGGATGAATATGAACTAAAACGCTTTGAAGAATCAGATACGAGCTCCATCTTTATGATTAATCGATATCACAATTTCGGGCACAAAGTCCTTTGTATTCTACTCGATGATATAACGTTCACTGATTAACAACAACGTTCATTCGTGACAGAATTTGCAAGTAGGTGCAACGTATTCATACTCCATATTAAATTTCTCGCCATTTTCAAAGCCCGGAAATATGACAAAGAAAGCAGAGAATTCAATATTCAGTGCCATGTGTTCAAATGGATTGCAACATTACCTGTTATATCTGTAATGATTACAGTACGCACAATGTATGCCCTATGCTCCAGACTAACCGCTTTGGGAGCTGAAGCTTGCAGTGAGGTGACCATACATGTATATAACGGGGCACCAGTTTATCATATTGAAACCAGCACATGCAGTTCCTATTTGTGATTAATAACACTTGAATAAACACTCTTTACAGGATGTATTTGCAAGAACTCATTTCAGTTTGAGAGTGAATTCATAAAAACAATTTGAAAGCAAAAGCTTACACTTATGAGCCTTAAATTATTACATTTGTAACTTTTGATAATATCTATCATAGAAAACCAATGCTTGCCTGTTTGTTTGTTTTCTCTTTCCTAAAGTGTGTTGAAATTAAATTACAATACTTTTGTCTACCACTTGTGGGGGCTCATTTTAAAGGGCATAGAGTCAATAAAGTTTTCACTGGCTTATTTTTGTGAAAATTGAAAATTTATTGTTTTTCGCTTAGAGTTAACACGGGATGGCGGTCATTTTGAATTTAAAAGTCTGGTAATTTGTGCCTCATTTGCCAAAGTTTTCATGGTCGCCACTGATTTTTATTCTTGGCTTGGAAAGGGACCTGCTTACAGTTTCATTGCGGAGAGGTTAGGAAAACGTTCATAAGTCTTTCAATGTCGAGGCGCGTTACACCGTAACGAGACCAGAAAAGCTGTGATAACGGCGCACTTTCATTACAACATAACTTTGGAGCTGAAACATAAGAGTTCGTTGGCCAACGCCGCCTATTGAAAGCTGAATACTTCTTACTGCCAAGGGAAAAACACTTGAATTTTCATTTTAATTTCAAATTTCTTCAAATTAGACTGCCAGAATGGTTTCCTTTGCTTATTGAAAAAGGTAGGCAGACAGGAATTCTATATACTGAAAGATATGATTGTGAAGTATAACACGATTGGAACTAATCTGGGATAATTGGATTTTCATATTTTTCAAATTTCTCAAAAGTGTTAGGTGCCATATAGCTGAATGTTGCAATATTACAAATTACTCATAAAAACAAGTGTGTAATGTAAAAATAAAAGCAGATGAGATTACATTTGTAGATTAAATCGACATTACTTCACCATCCAATTATCCCAAATTAGTTCCAATCGTGTTGTATGCAAACTGATTAGAACAATGTCGAAGATTGATGTCACTTATTTCACAATGCCTCGTCAACAAAAACCTACATTCTGCTTATTTTCAAATGTACCGAAAAAATACCAATCAGAATTTCTGTAAATGTAATCGTTTTAAAGGCTCTAAATGATAGCGGTTTGCGTAAATTACATGCCATGTGTGTTGGGTTTCTCATTTGCGTAAAAACAATCACTAGAATGTGAATAATTTATGGAGCTTATGTTAATTGTATACTCCATACCATAACATATCTACGAATTGTAATTCCTTGCAGTGAGGTTGTTGGCCCAGAAATGCATCAAACTACTATACTAGAATTTTTTGTATGCTGAAGTCTATTTCAGATCCTAGCATGACTAGAATTTTCAACATTGTCAGGTTCAAATCGTGAGCGTACCTTACAGCGTAATTGATCAGGAAAATCACATGGATGGTTTTATTTGTGACAATGGCGCAGGCATGCCTGACACTACAGCCGCCTATTTCGTCATGATCATTGCTCGGGGGTTACTTTTGGAATTACACTTATGAATAAAATTTAGAGAACATTCTATCTTCAATGAGTCCTTGAGATTGATTAGATTTTGCCAAGCCCCGGAGGAAATTGCGAGGCCTGGTGTATCGCGTAAACACTAAATATGGACTATTTAAGCAATAACCCCCGCTGAGGAAGGGTATACCACGAGATATAGCACAATTCACGACATATATGCACGAGCCGCAGGCGAGTGCATATATGGAGTGAATTGTGCTATATCGAGTGGTATACCCGTCCTCAGCGGGGGTTATTGCTATTATATTATATCAACTTCATGTTATTACTTTTGTAGACATTAATATTGATAAAAAGAGGGCCGTATTCAAATATTTATGGAGAACGGCGTTTGCTCAAAACAGTGGTTAAATGAAATGGGCCCCAGAACAAGCATTTTAACCTTCTCCAGAAACATCCAACACTCAAAATATACGTAGACTTGCACAACTGTGAGTTTCGTATCACATCGTCAAACGAATATTTATTTTGAAATGATACGGTAGAACAAACGTAACTGTCAACAATACAACACGCGTGTACAACACTCTGAAAGCAATTCAATAAAATATTTACATATGAATACAACCTGAATCATGTGAATGAAATTACATCATCTATGTAACCCTGCGTACTTGGTGCCGCCATATTTGAATAAGCTGCAACGCGAGAGATGGATCGGCAGTGCACAGATTGTGTTTTTCTTCAATTTTTGTGTATAATACTGACATTTACGGGACCACTAAAAGTGCAACTGTGAAATAACGATGCAGCACTCTGGTTGTGGGTATTTGAAATGGCGGCGATGCTAGAGTCTGCAGGAGTTTGTCGAGATGCCACGGGCACGATGGTGTTTTGAGCTTGAGGCGGTGCAACGTCACTGCCCACTGTAGGGACAGCAGAATTACCACCCCGTTGTGTTCAGTTTGGTAACCCAGGCTTTTAGACAGAATACCAGACATTCCATGGCTCTGATCAGAGGTGAGTTTGTTTGTATAAGATCTGACACTAGCTTCGTTTTTATGGGCCGTGAAGTACATGATGTGCCTCGTCTCAACTCCAGCAGAATCTAGCACAGTGCACGCAGTTGCCCTGACACAGTGATTTGTGTAGATTGTCGACAAATTTGCCGCTTTTGAGATATCTCTCATCATGGAGCCTAATTTATTTTCGCCCAGTGGTGAATTACAGTACCATACTTTGTCATCCGGCTTTACATTGACGCGAGGCCTCTGAAATAATGCATTTTCTCCCGGATTTAACTTTGACAGATATTTTGCGAATGCTGCAACGGGGCAATTTTCGCCGCCGGTGGCGAACATTTTGGCTTGCGTTTCAAAATCATCGTCCGGGTGATTTTTCGTTTTTTCGGAGTACGTAAATTCTACAAATTTCGTTCCATCATAGCTCTCCCTTACGCGGTAACTAGATTTCGTCAGCTTTCTGAATCCCTCTCGGCCCCTGCGTCCAAAATGAAACGTCAGGTCGAACCACACTTTCCGACTCAATGCCAAGGGGTCGCTGCTGGACAAAACGCCACTGGAAGCTAACTTTCTCAAGTCGTACGTTGATATCGGAGTTTTGTGTTTTGTTGAATCAAGTCCATCCGCCTTGAGCTGCTTGCACAGAGCTACAAAGATGTTGTTGGCCGCTTTGAATTCTCGATCGCGTATGATGTTTACATTGCGATGGTACGGGGGAGAATTCAGATGTCGGTTGACTGAAGCACGGATTCCGGTCAGGCTTGATTTGGAGTACCGTTCCCCGGTCTTGCTTCGTGCCTCGGCATAAAATCGCCTCAAAATTACCGCCAATCCTTCTGGGGAGAGATATTCGAACGCCGGGTTTTCATTTTTTTCGATCAGCCAGTCTAGAAAAATTTGAAATCAAAGAAACCGATTAGTGACATGTCATGAGGTCATGTCAAAAGGTCAAAAACCGTAATCGTTTTTTTTTTTGTAAACATAGGCATGATCACCCACGGAAGGGACCGTGCGTGACCGTACCGATATATTAATCTCCGAGATCTATCGACTCACCTCGCAGAAGTTTTACGCCCCATGTTGTCTGCTTTGTGGTCGCTTTCTCGTCTTTCAGTAACTCTATACTGTCAAGGTCATCTTCGGTGAAGTTACCAAATCGTGTTGGTTGCATTGGCTGGACAAATTCCTCAGTTTCTTGAAGGAAATCCTTCTCCGTTAACTCTCGTGCAGCATACTCGGCCATGTTATATTGCAGACGACATCAAAGGGGAGCACAACACAATTTTTAGGTCGTGCAAAATTCTTTAATTAATTAATCCAAAAATGAAATGAATGTGTACATATTGGTATGTATTTATTATATTTTTACCAAAATATTTCTCTGATATCTAAATCCTGCCCTCTCCTTTATTTGCTTACGTTTTCACTTTTATATTCATATTCTGGGGCCAACGATAGCAGTGCTTTATGGTTTATTTAACCATGGCTTGCATAAATTAAAACCGGTTCTCATCCAATCATAACATTATGTCTCTGGCACAATTGCACTGATATAATATAATTTAGCATATGAATGTCGTGACGGCTATCAGCTCTCTCGAAAGACAGCAAATAAAAGTATGAAATTAAACCTTTTTGGCTTATCAAAATAAAATGTGCTCGATCGGCTGAGTCGTCGTAGCATTTCACAGGGCATGGGTTCGACATCCTCAGTCAATGAGGATGACCGAATTACTCAAGATTCCCGTATAAGATTTGGAAAGCCTAGGGGATTAAGCGGAACACGTAGAGATATGTCTGGATATGAAAGCATTGTGGTGTTTAGTCACATCTATCAGATCTACTCCTGTCAGGCCTGTGCAGGACCGCTTCAGTGAAGGGTCAAAGGTCACAGGAACGTCATCTTGCATCGTGGCAAACATTTGATGGAAATCAAACTTATAGAACATACACAGGCTAATCATTCGGACGTTTCTGCCTTCAGGTTGTAAATATTAGATCGAGTTTCCGTTGTGAGAATTGAATTTTCAGCTGGAATGTGTTTATAAATTTTAGGAAAAATTCGACACTACTTTTCCTTCAGCACTTGTCTGCAAAAAAGATCTTAAATATTATCCAGTTTTCCTTATTCTTTTAGAAGAATAATGTACGAAAATCAAAGCTTGAGTTACAAAGTTTTGTTTTTGTTTGTTTGTTTTTTTTTGTTCACAAATTTCCCCGTCTCTATCCCGGTGAGATTTTGTCATACGAACATCATCGACATGATAGTAAAATTCACGCAGTTCAACCTTTTCCTAGGCTATCACAGGTCTTTACAATATATGGCGTTTACCTACGAGTATGAATTTGGATGTTTTAGCTCAATGAATGCCAGCGTAAGCAGTCTTTCTCAGTCGAGCACTCAGCCTTTGGGGAAATGAGAATGCACATTGATTTTATAAGTCTTTAGAAGTAATTTGTGCATTGAGAACCGCGTTCTGACGTGACTGAAAGATGAACGCAAATATAATTTTATCGTGAATGCACAAATTGCGGTTCACAGGTAAAACACCGGTGGATGTCAACTGGAGGTCGCACTGTCACGTGACAAAAAGGGGTCATCACAGCATATAAAAACTGACGCACTAGAAATGTAATTCCTCAGTTAAGGGGAAGGGGGTAAGATACCCGTTCGTTTTGCGTATATCAAAATCACACAAGTCCTGTAGCAAAGAAATTTAAAAAATCAGATTTAAACCAGAACAAATACGATATTTTAATTGCAGCTCATGGAATCGCTACAAGTCATGACCCCGGGTAATGACCTGTCTGTTACATAATTATGAAACGCGCCTTTTCTGACACTTTTTATGCATTGATACTTGATAGATGGACACTTTCTGATTTATCTTCCCGCAGTTTCCACTTGTTGTGTCCTACCATAAAGAAAATCACTCCCATTCATGGGCAAACCGCTCTTTTCGGTTTAATCGTAAAAACATCTTAGAATTAATGCTGAAACCAACTTTGCATGAGGAGTTTCGTTTTGAGGGCTGGGATCGACATTCAAACTAACGAATAACGTTAGAGCTACAGCTTCTCTGATCGACGGCCCCTAATACTTGAACAGCGCTACTGACGTCAATACGTAAGGGACCATCTCAGATTGTCGCATAAGTTCAAGAAACGAAATTCCTTCGTTTATATCTAAATCCCCTCCCCCTCCCCTAAACGAAAGTTCAAAAATGCGAAATGTCGATGTCTGCCTGGGAGCATTTTGCTATAGCTACTGAAAAATATGCTTCCCCTGACTACATAACACCGTCTAGAAATCGATTAAATTTGAGCACTAACCACTGTCAGCATGACATGAACGAGTTGAAAATAGTTACAGCAAAATTTGTTCGTACTAGTGCGAAGTTTTTGTTTATTTTTACACACCATGTAAAGAGAACTTGTAATCACAAAATAAAAGTGCGAAAGTGAAGTTCAGTAATTGAATGGAGGCCATATCCCCTAACCCGTAAACGAATGAATTTCGCTTTTTGAACTTATGCGACAGTCTGTGACGGTCCCTAAGCAAACCTGGCGGACGTGTCTCTTTTACCGCTAACGGATACATCTACATCAAATTTTCAGCTAGCAACAACAAATCATACACTTATTCTGGTAATTGACAAGAAACGGGTCATTTCGAACCATTACGTCGACATCAAAGCATGTCCAAAGAGCCTCCTGTCCTTTCATATTGCCATATAAACTGTCTGAATATGTATACATCCAAAAGTTCAAAAATATTTTAGGGAATCTTGGCCCTTATTGACTTCCATCTCTTCGTCCTTAATGGGGTAATTTCTCAACTGAGACAGTCAACTTTGTAAAATTACTTAAGTACTTCACAAAACTTAGCGATTCCTAACAAAATGACATCACGCTTGCCTTTTTGATGGATGTGTACCTCTGCGATGTATTGTGACAAAATGTGCGACGCCAAGCTAATTTAAATAAAAGCTAAAACTGCCAGTATCGAGTTCGCTAGATATGCTGTTGCTCATATTTTAAAAAAATACAAACATAGAAGCCCTATTCTTTTGCCATTTTCTTCGTTAACATCAAGTTCAAGCCGTGCATTCCTTGGAAAGTGTTTATATACACGTAAACAAAGTACGCCATGTCATTGCATTAGTATCGGGGAATAGATAAAATGACACAAAACAAAAAACATGTGTATAATATAAAATAGTGGCTTTTATATCCATATTTGCAAATTCTCTTCGAATATACGTAAACACATCAATTTTCACATTGTGACGTAGACTGTCTAAAGACATCTTTCGGCATGAATATTATCGTTGTCGTTGCCTAGCAACAAAACAAGTTCAGCTACTACGCTACATTGTTCCAGGGACCATGATTTAGTACGATGTCCACGTGTAGGATAATTATAGTGACGGTGGTGGCCAAACGAAAGCTGTTCGGAATTCGCCATGCTTTGATTTTTTTGAACGTAATTACACTTTGCGGTGTTCACCGTCTTTGTAGAGAAGTCGACGCTGCACCACTGTATATGTGAGTGGAGAAAAGTTCTAAACTAAAAGTGGCGTTCCACTTGAACTTGTGCGCATCATCAAACAAGTTCACGTAAAATTGTTCATTTAAGTCGTGACCGAAGAGGGCCAATATGACCACTTGTCTACTTCTTGCAAAGGACGCGGCAGTAGAATTCCAAAGTTGTAATTCTATTGGATATATTTTGATTTTAAGACCAAGCTAAATTGAATGGTTGTAGCCATGATCCCATGATTTAGAATATTGCACTTTTGGTAAACTAATGTGATGTAAAAGTTAGCATCTAAAGTTTATCCTATGTAAGTGCCTGGTAGCAGCGCAAACAGGTTTAAACTCGGAATAATGGATAGCGCGATAAAGATTGAATACTTCGCATCAATGAAATAAATGACTGTACAAAAAATAGCTCTTTTCTGAAAATTTACTTTGAAAGGGTAAAGCGGTTTCAGTATTTCTGATTTTGTCTTCTCATGGTTCAAATTCTCTCGAGTATTAAAACGGAGGAAATACTTTGCGTATTCGAAATTCTCCTAACTTTTGAATTGGAGTTCAAGTTAGTATAATTCCAATAACTAGCGCAGTATTTTGTTAAGGTGCGGTGCGATGCGTTGAAAGCGTAAATGGAAACATCTGTAGGACTGCGTATTGTGAGTCTTCGCCCTTGACGTTTATCGGCCATACAATGTCATCAAGATGGCCGACAATATCCCAAATGATGCCTGAGTCAACAACGTGAGTCTCGGTCCAGAAGCACCTTTTGAAAAATGAAAAAAGAGGCATTTTGAATAATGTAAATCGAATAATATTTATCAACATCTGAAGTTCGTACACTGAGGCCAGACAAAATAAAGTGTGCCCAAACATCGCCGATTTTACTTTAAATTTGCAAATTTGATTTTTTTTATTTTGATTTGCATCATCGAGGGGGGAGGGGGTGATTGGAGAAAAAAAGTTCTCGCCGCCTCAATCTCTTCGCTAGGGTACTCGAGGAACATATTTTCTTATCCTAGCAACTCGTTTTCCCCTACGATCATTACAAAAAATACTGCAATTTTGAGCAGTATGGACGATAACTCAACACGGATAACGTTTCTCATCAATCCCTCGTAACCTAGGCAACGATTAGGGTTATAGAGTACATCGCTATGGGCTGCCACTTTCATGCAAAATGATTATTTCTGATAATCTTCCCTCTTGCACGTTGCAGATCAAAAGTAAGGCTATCGAGACTGTTAGCGTTTGACCTTTACCACCAACCACTTCGGGTTTGGGTTACGGATATGGTTCGTGTTCGAAGAATACATATAACACCTCTTTCTAAGGAATAGATTTTTATAATAAACGTGATCCATAAGTGATCAGAAATGACAATGCGCTAATTTGATGCGTTTCATTTCATCTCGTAGATTACGGTTCAATCGAGATAGATAAGAGTCTGTCATCGAAGATAGTTTGTGGCATCTCCCTCCTGACGAGACGCTGGATGCTTTGGTAAAAGTACATATGTGCAGTATCTTACCGGATACGAGATGACCTGTGGCTGCTTGTGAACACTCCAACTCTAAAACTTTGCCAAACTCTTTGACCATATTTGCCACGCTTCGTGTGGTCTTGGCTAAGAAAGACAACTTCTCTTCTGTAATGGAGTTTACATCATCACACTGTTTATGGTAGCACCCTTTCGCATTACGCAGTCCACCTGTAAGAGATAGGTAGGGTACATGGTAGGGAATGAGTGAACATGCAGTTACGGTGTCGGTGACTGGGAACTACGGAATACATTTCCCCGCTAAATTTGAACATGTAAGGCCTGCAAGGTTATCTGTTGTTTCCGTCAAAGTTACAGAAACTGAATACTCCCCAAAGCTGTGTTACTGCTATTCCAAATACGACTGATTTCTGACCTATTTTGCACAAAATAGCCCTGTCGATCATTGTTTTCCTTTCGGAGGTATTAAGGAACTTCGCGCCTCGGAAATGAAAGACTCAAACTTTTGCTCAAACTTTCGTCAAGCAACCGTTCAACCATTCTGTTTTCAAAATCAAAAAATAGAAATCACGGGTTACCGTACCAAGTTCAGTACTAGAAAAACAGATTGGCCAATATTTTTACCAAAGTTAACATAGCCGCCATGTCTGTGTCATCTCTAATCATCTTCCAATTTTCACAAAACTATGCCGGTGAAAAGCTTTTTCTTACTCCAAGAGTTTTAAAATGAGTCCCCATAAGTGGTAGACTGAAAAAGAGTTGTTAGAGTTTGATTGCCTGAATATCTGTCCCCGGGGCGCATGCTACCTAAAGCTGACATGTGTAGTATTTATAACTTAACTTTTATTACAATTGAATGATTGTCTAAGAGCTCGGCCGTTATTTGAACAATGTTTGTCCAAGACCCAAGCCATTATATGAACAGCGTTAAAGCCAACCCATGCTATAGTTAGAAAATCCTATAATTTAAAACAAGCAGAAAGTGATCTAGATATTTATACATAAATAGAGAGTACCGTCACTTAATATCACTAACTTACCTGTGTCTGTCAAGAGAATCGCTCTCAAGTTATTCCGCTGCCAAAATGATTCATGGTCGCCTTCAAAGGCAGCTCCCAATGGCGAATGACCTGTCAGGGCTTAAACACAAACGAAACCAACAATTAGAAAAAACTTAGTGACTATAGAGGTTTCGATACACTATTATCGAAAAGCGCCTGTTCCTCTATGCACGTATACAAGTAACATGATAACGACAAAGTGTCGCACAGATGACTATGGCTTGAGTTGGTAGCTAACGTACTGCCATAAGATTTGTGCACAGTGTATGTGCGTATGAACGTGTATATATGAATACAGTATAGGTACGATACGTTATGTATGTATGTATGTATGTATGTATGTATGTATGTATGTATGTATGTATGTATGTATGTATGTATGTATGTATGTATGTATGTATGTATGTATGTATGTATGTATGTATGTATGTATGTATGTATGTATGTATGTATGTATGTATGTATGCATATATGTATGCATGCATGCATGCATGCATGCATGCATGCATGGAGGGATGGATGGATGGATGGATGGATGGTGGGTGGGTGGGTGGATGGGTAGGTTGGGTAGGGTGGTGGTTGGTTGGATGGATGGCTATATAGATAGATGGATAGATAGATAGATGGATAGTTGGATAGATAGATAGATAGATAGATAGATAGATAGATAGATAGATAGATAGATAGATAGATAGATAGATAGATAGATAGATAGATAGATAGATAGATGGATAGATAGATAGATAGATAGATGCATAGATACATACATGTATCCGGGGTAAAAGACATAATTCTTGCTTATAGTCTGTTAATATATTATCTTTTAGGGAAGCACCGTGAGGCAGTGGTTACGTTACCAGTCTCACTATCAGACTGGGAGAATGATGAGTTCGAGACACTGTAAGTCCAGAGTAACGGACTCGCTGTTGGAGGATGATGAGTTCGAGACTCTAGCACGGTGTTGTGCCCTTGAGCTAGGCACTTTACTCCTCATTGCACTATCAGGTATTGAGTAATGGGTACCTCATCCTGTAATTGGGCAATGCTTGTAGGATGAGGGATTGAATAAAAAACATACATAGATAAATACACACATCCATCCATCCATACATGTGTGTAATAATTTAAGTAAGTTATTAAACTAAGTAAAATTTCATATTTACAAACCTGAAGAGCTCAGAATTATCTGTTCATACATAAAGTGATTGGTTTCAAGCTGGTCCCACTGTTCACTAAATCCTGAGATCAGATCAGCGTCTGCCTGCCTGCCGACAACGGCGATGAAATCGCCTCTCTTTTTTCTCGCCTGTAATCTTCGACTAAAGTCTCGAAGCAACTGGGAAGATAAAATTGATAGCTCTTATATTTTATGAGTTTGTTCTAAACTCGGCAGAGTTTTGAGGCTTATTTGAACTGTACTTGCAAACGTCTCCTCCTTTGATTGAGACCATCGAGTGCGTTGTATGTCGGAAAATATATTCTTTACCATGCATTCTCCAAACAGCAACAACTTCCAGAGTTTGGCAAAGTTTCTGCATTTTCCTACAAACAACTTAAATCTGTTTTGTCGTCCATCCTCCCTCGGTGACCCACGACCATAAAAGCAACGAAAAAGCTAGCGCTTCACTTACGAAGAATGCTCCCGCTGGAAGGGTTTGACTGTTTTCCTCACTGTCATAATTCATGAGGCTCTCCAGGATAACAGCGCCCCCAAACGTACTGTTTGCTCCTTTGACATCCAGGAAGCGCACGAGCCACTCACTGACGAAAGCAGCACTTCCAATCCTGTTGTCGCTGCCGTCTGATATTTGAGAAAGGAGTTGAAAAGAGTAGTTTTAGTTTTATGTACGTTTTAAACTTTTACTTTTGGATCAATGCTAGGAAAAAAGATACGGGACTGCTGAAGTTCACCGTATGTTAAGTGCGAAGAGCTTTCCTCTGGCGATGAATCTTTTAATTAATAGCTCAAGAAAGGGCCTTAAATTACCAAAATTGTGACACAATAGAATGAAACCACATTTTGTGATATTTCCTTCGTTCTTGTGTTTTGTGTTGCGTATCTCCATTATTGTCAGGATAGATGGAACGAAAATGATTTGCAATAATATCACTGGTGGTTCCAGCCGACGACATTTGAATCCAACTCAGCGCGTTTGTTAACAGGCGTAGATTTGTCAGCATTGGTTATATTGTGTACCTTTTCTGAAAGAAAACATTTGCATCGCTTGTTTATGTTAGAGTAGCTCGGACAGCGTTTTGTCGTCATCAAAACAAATATTGTTTATCGAATTTCAACACCATCTAGAACTATAGTACAGTGGTACATTGGTACGCCCCAATCATGGATATAATGAAACATCATAAGGAAAAGCTAGTCTGAAGATTAATGCATGAAACTTAAGTAACAGATATAATTACTTTGTATTTGATGTAATGTGTGTAATAAGATAGATAGATAGATAGATAGATAGATATGTATAATAATTCCGATTCCAATGGTAAAGTGGGGAACAGCTCTTTTTGACAACAGGCTAATTCCTCCGAACTATTTTTGAAGACGACAAAAACTGAACATATAGGGCCAGTGACCTTGCAACTTCGTTCATATGTAACCATCCGCCTACGCGCACGCCACTTCCAAAACCTCCACGCCAACGGGGAGTCCTGACCCACGACTTCCTGTATGCATCACTTCTATAACGTCAAAAGCGACGATGGACTCATTGTATTCATTATCCAAATACGGGACTCGCTGTTTATGCAGTTGATGTAATATGCACCCCGAAATTGAAAGTCTCTAACTTTAGCTGAAACTTTCGCTGTAGAAACTTGAAACCACTCCCTTTCAAAATAAAGATTTAAAACCTATAGGGTCACCGTGCAAATTCTGGTACTGGAGGAACGTCAGTGGCACTGATTTTTATTTTATTTGCAGCGCGTCGTAATTAAGTAAAAAGAAAGATGTCGATGACAATAACACAACAAAAACAAAATACTGAGGTCATCAAAGCCTAATGTGTCGACAGCAATTTCATAATTATGAGTGAGTTTGATTCCTGAGATTTAGCTAACACTGTACACCCTGTTGGGATGGCACTGCCTGGTCATTCACTGCGCCGTCATTTTCAACAATCATTTCGGGGCTGGGGTAAATGTCCGATGGGTGAAAGTCCAGGCCAGGGATTGGGGGCAATAGTACATTGACAAGTCAAACAGGCGACCTTTACTGGGTGTTTTAACTTCCTCGCGAGAGATCAATGATTCCGCGCCCTGTACTGGCCTGCTGGATACTGTTCTCGTGATTATAACTAAGCAAGGCAAATTTTTGAGTCGTTTGTATACACCAACCATACCACTGTTGCGGAGCGTGCCTGGGAAGAATTGAAACCGCTATGTTTTACCCTTAATACGGAGGGAAGCTGATAACATGTGAGAGGGTTGTCTTGAAGCCAGTAAAATTCACTTTCTGTTTACCTCTTGTTTTGTTTTGTGTTTCTTTGTTGTTGTTGTTGTTGTTGTTGTTGTTGGTCAAAAAGTGATATTGACAATAGGCTTTTGTATATCGTGATAATTTGCGCAGAGAAAGTAAACATTATTGTAAGCTTGTGAACATACTTACCAACCTGGTCTTCTGAGAGGTCAAAGGCTACGAACACGACGGTGTTGTTGAAGAGACACACTTCAGAAGTCACCAATTTGACTGCTTCGATCAACGCCGCCATACCAGAGCCGTTGTCATCGACACCTGGAGAGGTGGCAACAGTATCGAAGTGCGCCCCCACGACGAACACGTTGTCGTTGGCTGTCCCTCGTCTTTCACCGTTGAGTATCCCTATCACATTGGTACCCACATACTGCAGGGGCAAGTAGAAATGACATGCCTATGATAACTCATTATTTATTCATTGAATTTATCTTGTAGTTATCAACAATAAATCTTCTGTTGCTGGAGAGTATGTTATACTAAATCAACTACATCTGTGATGTTGTGATCACATTTGTCTTATTAACAATGCCATTTTAATATCTCATTGAAGAAATACCTTACCACCTTGAAACTTAACTTAAATGGATTCGTCTCTTTGAAGTATTTGCGTTTCGAGGCCACCAATGCATATGCATGAGGGCTAACAACGGACTGTAATAGCGGATTTTATTGTCAAGGCAATTATATGTCGAAGCCAAATTTTATTGTTTACGAATGAATTCTATGACTAAATTCAAATTTAATTATATGCACCTCGAAAGTGAAAGACTTAAACTTTTGCTCTAATTTTCCTCAAGGGATCTTTCAATCATTCTCTTTCAAAATCAAGAATAAAAATAGGGGGTAACCGTGCAAATTTTGGTACTAGAGAAACAAATTACCCAAGATTTACCGATATTAGAAATTCAAAATGGCCGCCATCCCAGTGTTAACTCTATGGAGAAAAATAAAATTTTCGAATTTCGAAAAACTAAGCCGGTGAAAAGTTTTCTTTCACCAAGAGCTTAAAATGAACCCCACATGTATTATATCAGAAGGAATTGTAAAGTTTGGGAAGGTCCGAATGTCTGTACCCGAGGGTGCGTTCTACCTAAGTTGATGAACTACACAACAAACCAAGGCGATGTGCGAATTCGTGGCATGTTAGCCACTCCAAAAAAGTACATCTGATGTCATCCAGATGTTTACTACGCCTTGATCATGATCACGCAAGCCGGGGTAAATTTGTTTATATGCAAACAACGTAAACAACACCAACCACGAGTTCTTTAGAACTAGCATCCTGTTGTTTAAATTCATAAAAATTCTGTATCCATCATATACAATCCTGTTCTGTCACAGGCAGTAACGAACTAAGAGCGCACTGTCTTAGATTTTGCAGTCAACTCAGCAAATGATATTCGTTCGTTTAGATCAAACCCACTCCGCTATTTCCCTCCCGAACAAAAGTCCATAAGGTTTCTTCTCACTCGCTCTTGTACATAAACTTTTGTCGGAGGATAAGGAGACTTAATTGCGCACCTCATCGATCAGTCTGAGTGTTTCACCAACTGGCAATGTGACGAGAATGACAACGCGGGGAATGAAAGCTTGCTGAGGTGAACTAAAGCTATGGGAAATAATTTGTCATAGAATTGAGGCTACGAGAGTTCCTGCACTGATTGTTTGGCAGTGACATATAAGCGGCTGTGAATACAGTGCAAAATTGCCTGAAGTCGTAAAACAGTTCGCAGTTTTTTAGTACGTGTTACAAAATCCAAGGGTCAACAATGGGATTGCGAAAGTGCACTCGCTCCTAAACGAACAAATTTCACCTTTTGAACTTCTGCGTAAATCTGAATGGTTCCCTTGGGTACATCTTGTTTCAATAACAACAGCAAACGTCAACACTTAATGTCTTTCTATCATTCGAAGCAAGACTAGTCCTGTTTTCAACGCGAGAGAACTTAAGTACAAACCTTCTCTGCTGCGTAGCCTTGAACTGTAATTTATGAAGCTCAACTTCCAACCCATACCCTGTAAAGGCCTCAGCGATGTACTTGATTGTGTTGTTTTTGTTCTTGGGTACAACCTCGTGATTTCGGCAATCCGAAAAGTGGTCTTCCAGTATCGTCCTCAGGTCAGCTGCCAAAGTGTCGTTGGAATTTGCTGCACCGACGAGCTGGAAACTGTCGACTAAAACATCAAACAGCGGAGGGTGTAAGTGCGAGGCCGAGGTTCGGACAGTGATGCAGACGGCACGCAGTGCGGAGACAGGAAATAAGAACAATCGGTTGACATTGTGTTCTTGACTTCACTTTCCTGTGACTGAAATCACAGGCTGACCATCGAGACGAAGGAAAAATTGGATTTCTGATCTGAATATCAATGTTGAATTTTGATTAAATGGAACAGATTAGTATTGTGCAACACAGGTTGATAAATTATTTGAATTCTCAGATCCCAAAGTACCCTGTTACATAAAAAAGGCAAGCTGAAACTAGTTGCAGAAAAACGGATTAGGTTTAATTCCCTGGAAATAAAATATGGGACACATCTGTTAAGGGATGGACCATTTGATCTTGGGACGGGGGTGGTCAAAAACAGAAAAAAAAATTCAGAGCAGAAAGTTAGGAAAAAAAAATCTTCAAACTAGTTTGCAAAATAAAAAAAAATAAGAAGACAAATGCGTAAAAAAAAATCTGCAAAAGTCTTTAAAATCTGGATTTTTTTAGATTTTGCCGACAGGAAGCAACTTTCTGTATTTTTAGTACATCCTCCGGGCACATTTATGTATTATTTTGCTTTTAAAAAGGCATTTTCAATTCTCTTTTCTCAAAAAACAACAGCAACACATTTTTTAACATTCAACAATACACTACGTAGAATGCCATCTATCCAACAAATCCCAACACAAAAATACACAAAAGAGTTGACCTTTGAAAGTTTCTCGATAGCAAATACTGAATAAATCTGCATGAATAATCGTTTGTGTGTAGCAAATGCTGAATGACAATTATCTGAAGAATTTTTCCACCACAAAAAAGAGCATGATTTAAACAAATCTTAAGGGACTTATGTAGCAAATTTCAAAGAAATTGGACAAGCCCTTTCAGAGAATACAGATTTTTTGACCATGAATGGCATAAATTGCCCTAAAAAGACAAATATTGAAATTTCACCGCATCTATACACATCCAATCAATTTGACATGCTGCTACAGAGAAATAGATGTTTTGATCAAAAAGGGCAACAATTGCTCTAAAAACACAAATATGCAAATTTCACTATATTTTGCAAACAGCTTCTCAGCTTGTCAAAATCAATTGTAAATCATGAGATATGCATGATGTTTGGTAGGGTGAATGTAGGCATTTCACCACGCAGTAGAAAGAGAAGCCAGAAAACCAAATAGTCAAATTTCAAAACTATAGGAAGCTTCTGAGGAGCAAGAAGACCATGTTTCAGAGGAAGATGTGTAATCTGAAAAAATGCTCCCCAAGTGCCACCAAATAACACCATTTTAATCTCTATTTTTCAAAAGCTTCAACGGCAGGAGGGGGACACCCTCCTCCTGACCCCCCCCGCAAAAATACTCCCCAAGTGCCACCAAATAACACCATTTTATCTCTATTTTTCAAAAGCTTCAACGGCAGGAGGGGGACACCCCCCTCCTGCCCCCCCCCCGCAAAAATACTCCCCAAGTGCCACCAAATAACACCATTTTAATCTCTATTTTTCAAAAGCTCCAACGGCAGGAGGGGGGCACCCCCCTCCTGACCCCCCCCCCCGCAAAAATACTCCCCAAGTGCCACCAAATAACACCATTTTAATCTCTATTTCAAAAACTCCAACTCTAACTCTGAATTCAGTAAATATCTCGCTATGATTTATCCTCCAGAATTGGAGATTAAAGAAACTACAGAAACGGCCTCTTCTGCTTCATATCTGGACATTTTACTTGAATTTGACTCCAATGGTCACCTTTCTACTAGGCTATATGACAAGAGAGATGATTTCAACTTTAGTATAATTAATTTTCCACACCTCATCAGTAATATTCCACTCTCACCTGCTTATGGGGTATACATTTCCCAGCTTATACGATATGCAAGAGCATGCAGTTCATATGGTGATTTTGTAGAGAGACATGGCCATCTCTCTTTCAAACTGTTAAATCAAGGTTACACCAGAGCAAGACTTGTCTCTACATTCAAATGACAATCCGCTAATTTGATGTGTTTCTTTTCATCTCGTAGATTACGGTTCAATCGAGATAGATAAGAGTCTGTCATCGAAGATAGTTTGTGGCATCTCCCTCCTGACGAGACGCTGGATGCTTTGGTAAAAGTACATATGTGCAGTATCTTACCGGATACGAGATGACCTGTGGCTGCTTGTGAACACTCCAACTCTAAAACTTTGCCAAACTCTTTGACCATATTTGCCACGCTTCGTGTGGTCTTGGCTAAGAAAGACAACTTCTCTTCTGTAATGGAGTTTACATCATCACACTGTTTATGGTAGCACCCATTCGCATTACGAAGTCCGCCTGTAAGAGATTTTACGTTGTGAGGAATGAGTGAGCATGCAGCTACGGTATCGGTGACTGGGAACTACGGAATGCATTTCCCCGCTAAATTTGAACATGTAAGGCCTGCAAGGTTATCTGTTGTTTCCGTCAAAGTTACAGAAACTGAATACTCCCCAAAGCTGTGTTACAGCTATTCCAAATACGACTGATGTCTGACCTATTTTGCACAAAATAGCCCTGTCGATCATTGTTTTCCTTTCGGAGGTATTAAGGAACTTCGCGCCTCGGAAATGAAAGACTCAAACTTTTGCTCAAACTTTCGTCAAGCAACCGTTCAACCATTCTGTTTTCAAAATCAAAAAATAGAAATCACGGGTTACCGTACCAAGTTCAGTACTAGAAAAACAGATTGCCAATATTTACCAAAGTCAACATAGCCGCCATCTCTAAGAAATTAAATTTCCAATTTTCACAAAACTATGCCGGTGAAAAGCTTTTTCTTACTCCAAGAGTTTTAAAATGAGCCCCCATAAGTGGTAGACTGAAAAAGAGTTGTTAGAGTTTGATTGCCTGAATATCTGTCCCCGGGGCGCATGCTACCTAAAGCTGACATGTGTATTATTTATAACTTAACTTTTATCACAATTGAATGATTGTCTAAGAGCTCGGCCGTTATGTTGAACAATGTTTGTCCAAGACCCAAGCCATTATATGAACAGCGTTAAAGCCAACCCACGCTATAGTTAGAAAATCATATAATTTAAAACAAGCAGAAAGTGATCTAGATATTTATATATAAATAGAGAGTACCGTCACTTAATATCACTAACTTACCTGTGTCTGTCAAGAGAATCGCTCTCAAGTTATTCCGCTGCCAAAATGATTCATGGTCGCCTTCAAAGGCAGCTCCCAATGGCGAATGACCTGTCAGGGCTTAAACACAAACGAAACCAACAATTAGAAAAAACTTAGTGACTATAGAGGTTTCGATACACTATTATCGAAAAGCGCCTGTTCCTCTATGCACGTATACAAGTAACATGATAACGACAAAGTGTCGCACAGATGACTATGGCTTGAGTTGGTAGCTAATGTACTGCCATAAGATTTGTGCACAATGAATGTTCGATGAACGTGTATATATGAATACAGTATAGGTACGATACGTTATGTATGTATGTATGTATGTATGTATGTATGTATGTATGTATGTATGTATGTATGTATGTATGTATGTATGTATGTATGTATGTATGTATGTATGTATGTATGTATGTATGTTACATATGTATGTATGTATGTATGTATGTATGTATGTATGTATGTATGTATGTATGTATGTATGTATGTATGTATGTATGTGTCATAATCTTCGAAATTGGCGCACAGAATAGTAATATTTCACGCTCAAAATACATTAGCGTTCTTGGACGCGAGTGATCAAGCTGACGTTTCTTTGTTTGGACTCTAACAATGCTGGCGCCACGAAATACCAGCACAGTATCGACGACATGATCTCACTCATTTACACATTCACAAGAATTACCCAGTCACTTATTTTCTCATGGAGGTATTCTGCGTACTACCCCCATGTTCTGATGTGTTTTCAACCAATCGTAATATTGAGCCGTGTTTATCATTTTAATTTATTCATGGCGTGGTTTTGACACAAAGAATTGTAGCAAGCCACGCACGGGCAAGTGATAATTTCTACTTTTGTAATCCTTTCTAATGTCGGTAAATCAAAGCATTTTCTTATTATATTCTTTATGGCGTCGGCATCCGACATAGCCAAGATATTGTATAAATAGACACACTAACTCAGAGGACTTAACTTGGACCACGGTCACTCTCTAGTGGATGTGACCAACACGAGGACCGATAACCACGGTCACTCTCTTGTGGAGTGACCGAGACAGGACATTCACAGTTATGGTTCCGTATTCAATAAATAAGTTCCAGTTGTACATCAGCACTCGTCGTCAGATCCAGCTTCTTTTCCTTTATGTTATGACATATGTATGTATGTATGTATGTATGTATGTATGTATGTATGTATGTATGTATGTATGTATGTATGTATGTATGTATGTATGTATGTATGTATGTATGTATGTATGTATGCATGCATGCATGCATGCATGCATGCATGCATGCATGCATGCATGTATGTATGTATGTATGTATGTATGTATGTATGATGTATGTATGTATGTATGCATGGAGGGATGGATGGAAGGATGGATGGATGGGTGGGTGGGTGGGTGGATGGGTAGTTGGGTAGGGTGGTGGTTGGTTGGATGGATGGCTATATAGATAGTGGATAGATAGATAGATGGATAGATGGATGGATAGATAGATAGATAGATAGATAGATAGATAGATAGATAGATAGATGGATGGATAGATAGATAGATAGATAGATAGATAGATAGATAGATAGATAGATAGATAGATAGATAGATAGAAAGATAGATAGATGCATAGATACATACATGTATCCGGGGTGAAAGACATAATTCTTGCTTATAGTCTGTTAATACATTATCTTTTAGGGAGGCACCATGGGCAGTGGTTAGGTTACCGGTCTCACTATCAGACTGGGAGAATGATGAGTTCGAGACACGGTAAGTCCAGAGTAACGGATTCACTGTCGGAGGATGATGAGTTCGAGACTCCAGCAGGGTGTTGTACCCTTGAGCTAGGCACTTTACTCCTCATTGCACTATCGGGCATTTGGTTATGGGTACCTCATCCTGTAATTGGGTAATGCTTGCAGGATGAGGGATTGAATAAAAAACATACATAGATAAATACACACATCAATCCATACATGTGTGAAATAATTTAAGTAGTTTTTTAAACTGAGTAAAATTTCATATTTACAAACCTGAAGAGCTCAGAATTATCGGTTCATACATAAAGTGATTGGTTTCAAGCTGGTCCCACTGTTCACTAAATCCCGAGATCAGATCAGCGTCTGCTTCCCTGCCGACAACGGCGATGAAATCGCCTCTCTTTTTTCTCGCCTGTAATCTTTGACTAAAGTCTCGAAGCAACTGGGAAGATAAAATTGATAGCTCTTATATTTTATGAGTTTGTTCTAAACTCGGCAGAGTTTTGAGGCTTATTTGAACTGTAATTGCAAACGTCTCCTCCTTTGATCGAGACCATTGAGTGCGTTACATGTCGGAAAATATATTCTTTACCACGCATTCTCCAAACAGCAACAACTTCCAGAGTTTGGCAAAGTTTCTGCATTTTCCTACAAACAACTTAAATCTGTTTGTCGTCCATCCTCCCTCGGTGACCCACGACCATAAAAGCAACGAAAAAGCTAGCGCTTCACTTACGAAGAATGCTCCCGCTGGAAGGGTTTGACTGTTTTTCCTCACTGTCATAATTCATGAGGCTCTCCAGGATAACAGCGCCCCCAAACGTACTGTTTGCTCCTTTGACATCCAGGAAGCGCACGAGCCACTCACTGACGAAAGCAGCACTTCCAATCCTGTTGTCGCTGCCGTCTGATATTTGAGAAAGGAGTTGAAAAGAGTAGTTTTAGTTTATGTACGTTTTAAACTTTTACTTTTGGATCAATGCTAAGAAAAAGATACGGGACTGCTGAAGTTCACCGTATGTTAAGTGCGAAGAGCTTTCCTCTGGCGATGAATCTTTTAATTAATAGCTCAAGAAAGGGCCTTAAATTACCAAAATTGTGACACAATAGAATGAAACCACATTTTGTGATATTTCCTTCGTTCTTGTGTTTTGTGTTGCGTATCTCCATTATTGTCGGGATAAATGGAACGAAAAATGATTTGCAATAATATCACTGGTGTCTTCCAGCCGACGACATTTTGAATCCAACTCAGCGCGTTTGTTAACAGGCGTAGATTTGTCAGCATTGGTTATATTGTGTACCTTTTCTGAAAGAAAACATTTGCATCGCTTGTTTATGTTAGAGTAGCTCGGACAGTGTTTTGTTGTCATCAAACAAATATTGCTTATCGAATTTCAACACCATCTAGAACTATAGTACAGTGGTACATTGGTACGCCCCAATCATGGATATAATGAAACATCATAAGGAAAAACTAGTTTGAAGATTAATGCATGAAACTTAAGTAACAGATATAATTACTTTGTATTTGATGTAATGTGTGTAATAAGATAGATAGATAGATAGATAGATAGATAGATAGATAGATAGATAGATAGATAGATAGATAGATAGATATATATATAGATAGATAGATAGATAGATATGTAGAATAATTCCGATTCCAATGGTAAATTGGGGAACAGCTCTTTTTGACAACAGGCTAATTCCTCCGAACTATTTTTGAAGACGACAAAAACTGAACATATAGGGCCAGTGACCTTGCAACTTCGTTCATATGTAACCATCCGCCTACGCGCACACCACTTCCAAAACTTCCACGCCAACGGGGAGTCCTGACCCACGACTTCCTGTATGCATCACTTCTATAACGTCACAAGCGACAATGGACTCATTGTATTCATTATCCAAATACGGGACTCGCTGTTTATGCACTTGATGTAATATGCGCCCCGAAATTGAAAGTCTCTAACTTTAGCTGAAACTTTCGCTGTAGAAACTTGAAACCACTCCCCTTTCAAAATAAAGATTTAAAACCTATAGGGTCACCGTGCAAATTCTGGTACTGAAGGAACGTCAGTGGCACTGATTTTTATTTTATTTGCAGCGCGTCGTAATTAAGTAAAAAGAAAGATGTCGATGACAATAACACAACAAAAACAAAATACTGAGGTCATCAAAGCCCAATGTGTCGACAGCAATTTTATAATTATGAGTGAGTTTGATTACTGAGATTTAGCAAATACACCCTGTTGGGATGGCACCGCCTGGTCATTCACTGCGCCGTCATTTTCAACAATCATTTCGGGGCTGGGGTAAATGTCCGATGGGTGAAAGTCCAGGCCAGGGATTGGGGCAATAGTACATTGACAAGTCAAACAGGTGACCTTTACTGGGTGTTTTAACTTCCTTGCGAGAGATCAATGATTCCGCGCCCTGTACTGGCCTGCTGGATACTGTTTTCGTGATTTCAAACTAAGCTAGGCAAATTTTGAGTCGTTTGTATACACCAACCATACCACTGTTGCGGAGCGTGCCTGGGAAGAATTGAGGCCGCTATGTTTTACCCTTAATACGGAGGGAAGCTGATAACATGTGAGAGGGTTGTCTTGAAGCCAGTAAAATTCACTTTCTGTTTACCTCTTGTTTTTGTTTTGTGTTTTTTTGTTGTTGTTTTTGTTGTTGCTGTTGTTGTTCAAAATGTGATATTGACAATAGGCTTTTGTATATCGTGATAATTTGCGCAGAGAAAGTAAATATTATAGTAAGCTTGTGAACATACTTACCGACCTGGTCTTCCGAGAGGTCAAAGGCTACGAACACGACGTGTTTGTTGAAGAGACACACTTCAGAAGTCACCAATTTTACTGCTTCGATCAACGCCGCCATACCAGAGCCGTTGTCATCGACACCTGGAGAGGTGGCAACGGTATCGAAGTGCGCCCCCACGACGAACACGTTGTCGTTGGCCGTCCCTCGTCTTTCGCCGTTAAGTATCCCTATCACGTTGGTGCCCACATACTGCAAGGGCAAGTAGAAATGACATGCCCTATGATAACTCATTATTTATTCATTGAATTTATCTGGTAGTAATCAACAATAATATCTTCTGTTGCTGGAGAGTATGTTATACTAAATCAACTACATCTGTGGTGTTGTGATCACATTTGTCTTATTAACATATACCATTTTAATATCTCATTGAAGAAATACCTTACCAACCTTGAAACTTAACTTAAATGGATTCGTCTCTTTGAAGTATTTGCTTTTCGAGGCCACCAATGCATATGCATGAGGGCTAGCAACGGATTGTAATAGCGGATTGTCAAGGCAATTATATGTCGAAGCCAAATTTTATTGTTTTACGAATGAATTCTATGACTAAATTCAAATTTAATTATATGCACCTCGAAATTGAAAGACTTAAACTTTTGCTCTAATTTTCCTCAAGGGATCTTTCAATCATTCTCTTTCAAAATCAAGAATAAAAATAGGGGGTCACCGTGCAAATTTTGGTACTAGAGAAACAAATTACCCAAGATTTACCGATATTAGACATTCAAAATGGCCGCCATCCCAGTGTTAACTCTATGGAGAAAAATAAAAATTTTCGAATTTCGAAAAACTAAGCCGGTGAAAAGTTTTCTTTCACCAAGAGCTTAAAATGAACCCCACATGTATTATATCAGAAGGAATTGTAAAGTTTGGGAGGTCCGAATGTCTGTACCCGAGGGTGCGTTCTACCTTAAGTGATGAACTACACAACAAACCAAGGCGATGTGCGAATTCGTGGCATGTTAGCCACTCCAAAAAAGTACATCTGATGTCATCTAGATGTTTACTACGCCTTGATCATGATCACGCAAGCCGGGGTAAATTTGTTTATATGCAAACAACGTAAACAACACCAACCACGAGTTCTTTAGAACTAGCATCCTGTTGTTTAAATTCATAAAAATTCTGTATCCATCATATACAATCCTGTTCTGTCACAGGCAGTAACGAACTAAGAGCGCACTGTCTTAGATTTTGCAGTCAACTCAGCAAATGATATTCGTTCGTTTAGATCAAACCCACTCCGCTATTTCCCTCCCGAACAAAATCCATAAGGTTTCTTCTCACTCGCTCTTGTACATAAACTTTTGTCGGAGGATAAGGAGACTTAATTGCGCACCTCATCGATCAGTCTGAGTGTTTCACCAACTGGCAATGTGACGAGAATGACAACGCGGGGAATGAAAGCTTGCTGAGGTGAACTAAAGCTATGGGAAATAATTTGTCATAGAATTGAGGCTACGAGAGTTCCTGCACTGATTGTTTGGCAGTGACATATAAGCGGCTGTGAATACAGTGCAAAATTGGCTCAAGTCGTAAAACAGTTCGCAGTTTTTTAGTACGCGTTACAAAATCCAAGGGTCAACAATGGGATTGCGAAAGTGCACTCGCTCCTAAACGAACAAATTTCACCTTTTGAACTTCTGCGTCAATTTGACTAGTGGTTCCCTTGGGTACATCTTGTTTCAATAACAACAGCAAACGCCAACACTTAATGTCTTTCTATCATTCGAAGCAAGACTAGCTCCTGTTTTCAACGCGAGAGAACTTAAGTACAAACCTTCTCTGCTGCGTAGCCTTGAACTGTAAATTTATGAAGCTCAACTTCCAACCCATACCCTGTAAAGGCCTCAGCGATGTACTTGATTGTGTTGTTTTTGTTCTTGGGTACAACCTCGTGATTTCGGCAATCCGAAAAGTGGTCTTCCAGTATCGTCCTCAGGTCAGCTGCCAAAGTGTCGTTGGAATTTTCTGCACCGACGAGCTGGAAACTGTCGACTAAAACATCAAACAGCGGAGGGTGTAAGTGCGAGGCCGAGGTTCGGACAATGATGCAGACGGCACGCATGCAGTGCGGAGACAGGAAATAAGAACAATCGGTTGACATTGTGTTCTTTTGACTCACTTTCCCGTGACTGAAATCACAGGCTGGCCATCGGGACAAAGAAAAAATTGGATTTCTGATCTGAATATCAATGTTGAATTTTGATTAAATGGAACAGATTAGTATTGTGCAACACAGGTTGATAAATTATTTGAATTCTCAGATCCCAAAGTACCCTGTTACATAAAAAAGGCAAGCTGAAACTAGTTGCAGAAAAACGGATTAGGTTTAATACCCTGGAAATAAAATATGGGACACATCTGTTAAGGGATGGACCATTTGATCTTGGGAGGGGGTGGTCAAAAACAGAAAAAAATTTCAGAGCAGAAAGTTAGGAAAAAAATCTTCAAACTAGTTTGCAAAATAAAAAAAAATAAGAAGACAAATGCGTAAAAAAAAATCTGCAAAAGTCTTTAAAATCTTGAATTTTTTTTAGATTTTACCGACAGGAAGCAACTTTCTGTATTTTTAGTACATCCTCCGGGCACATTTATGTATTATTTTGCTTTTTAAAAAAGGCATTTTCAATTCTCTTTTCTCAAAAAACAACAGCAACACATTTTTTAACATTCATCAATACACTACGTAGAATGCCATCTATCCAACAAATCCCAACACAAAAATACACAAAAGAGTTGACCTTTGAAAGTTTCTCGATAGCAAATACTGAAAAAATCTGCATGAATAATCGTTTGTGTGTAGCAAATGCTGAATGACAATTATCTGAATAATTTTTCCACCACAAAAAAAGAGCATGATTTAAACAAATCTTAAGGGACTTATGTAGCAAATTTCAAAGAAATTGGACAAGCCCTTTCAGAGAATACAGATTTTTTGACCATGAATGGCATAAATTGCCCTAAAAAGACAAATATTGAAATTTCACCGCATCTATACACATCCAATCAATTTGACATGCTGCTACAGAGAAATAGATGTTTTGATCAAAAAAGGGCAACAATTGCTCTAAAAACACAAATATGCAAATTTCACTATATTTTGCAAACAGCTTCTCAGCTTGTCAAAATCAATTGTAAATCATGAGATATGCATGATGTTTGGTAGGGTGAATGTAGGCATTTCACCACGCAGTAGAAAGAGAAGCCAGAAAACCAAATAGTCAAATTTCAAAACTATAGGAAGCTTCTGAGGAGCAAGAAGACCATGTTTCAGAGGAAGATGTGTAATCTGAAAATGCTCCCCAAGTGCCACCAAATAACACCATTTTAATCTCTATTTTTCAAAAGCTTCAACGGCAGGAGGGGGACACCCCCCCCTCCTGACCTCCCCCCGCAAAAATACTCCCCAAGTGCCACCAAATAACACCATTTATCTCTATTTTTCAAAAGCTTCAACGGCAGGAGGGGGACACCCCCCTCCTGACCACCCCCCCCCAGCAAAAATACTCCCCAAGTGCCACCAAATAACACCATTTTAATCTCTATTTTTCAAAAGCTCCAACGGCAGGAGGGGGACACCCCCCCCCTCCTGACCCCCCCCCCCCCAAAAAAACTCCCCAAGCGCCACCAAATAACACCATTTTAATCTCTATTTTTCAAAAACTCCAACGGCAGGAGGGGACACCCCCCCCTCACCCCCCCCCACAAAAATACTCCCCAGTGCCACCAAATAACACCATTTTAATTCTCTATATACCACATGATAAATTGAAAGAACGCTGAAAAACATCATCAACCAAGCATTTTTCTACAAAAACGGTTCACGCCGTTACAAATATGTGGTATTAGGGTATAATTCTACATATTTTGTTAAAAATACAACTAACGCTAAAGTGTTTTATACCGAGAAAGACATTATCAGTATGCTTGATTTCCTCATTGACACAATATTTGTTGAATTTGGAGGACACATTTTCCAACAGTGTATAGGAATTCCCATGGGCACTAACTGTGCTCCCTTACTTGCCGACTTATTTCTGTTCTCATACGAGGCAGAATTTATCCAGAACCTTATCAAGCAGAAAAAGGTCTCTGTAGCTCGTACTTTCAACCTAACATTTAGATACATAGACGATGTTATTTCATTGAATAACTCTGAATTCAGTAAATATCTCGCTATGATTTATCCTCCAGAATTGGAGATTAAAGAAACTACAGAAACGGCCTCTTCTGCTTCATATCTGGACATTTTACTTGAATTTGACTCCAATGGTCACCTTTCTACTAGGCTATATGACAAGAGAGATGATTTCAACTTTAGTATAATTAATTTTCCACACCTCATCAGTAATATTCCACTCTCACCTGCTTATGGGGTATACATTTCCCAGCTTATACGATATGCAAGAGCATGCAGTTCATATGGTGATTTTGTAGAGAGACATGGCCATCTCTCTTTCAAACTGTTAAATCAAGGTTACACCAGAGCAAGACTTGTCTCTACATTCAAACGCTTTTTTGGCAGGTATCGCAAGCTGGTAGATAAATACAATATCTCTCTTCGACAAATAATCACTGATGGCATCGGTGACATTGGGCCTTAGTTAGTGACCACTACCTATCTGACTTACAGATTGATATATGGCGGGTGCCACATGTGGGGCAGGATGCGCTTACTATTTTCGAAACACCTGACATCACTTCTTGGTCTTTTGGCCAGAGGTCCATATATCTTTCTTTCATGAATTGACTTTGTTTGTACCGTCTATTTACTGTCTGTTCTGTGCTGTTTTGTGTCTATGTTTACAACTATTGTCTTACAAATTTTGACCTAGTGTTATTGGATTATGGATTGGTATGATTGCGATTATTTTTCAAAAGCTCAACGCCAGGAGGGGGGACACCCCCTCCTGACCTCCCCCCGCAAAAATACTCCCCAAGTGCCACAAATAACACCATTTTAATCTCTATTTTTCAAAAGCTCCAACGCACAACCCCTACTGACCTCACCCGTGACCGCTTGTGCAGCCGCTTGTGGTGCTTTGCACCACATCTTTGCCCTCTTTATCATCAGACAGCGACGAACTAAAAAAAATTATAAATCTGAAAATTTACTCTGAAAAAAAATTTGCACAGTTAATCTCATTGGAAAAAAAAATAGAAATTTACAATAGTAAAAAAAAAAATTCACAATTTCATTGTGACCATCCCCCTCCCAAGGTCTAATGGTCCATCCCTGAAGGGACATTAGCTGTAACTTTTGACTAATTTTTCACTACTCTGTTTTAATGTATCAACTACAGAATTTTACTATAATTCGATCATCATGACCAATGCCCGGTGTCCTGCTTGCCAACACAGCCTGTATATGTGAAATGACCATTGTTATTGTTGATAAATGTATTCAAGTCCGGACCTGAATACAAAATTTGTACAATAACAATGCAGATTATACTCATATAGGGTATATTTATGAGCTAAATATTAGGAATTTCTCCATGATTAAGGGATTCAAACCAGAAACTGCAGATGATACACAGAACAAACAAACTAAAGAAATGGCCAAAGTTACAGCTAATGGATCTTTAAATTTGCGTTTGCTCTAGAAAACTGGAAGAATTCTCTATTTCACTGAACCTGTTAGAAGCGTAAATCACCTCAAACTTACTAATATTTGCTTTAAGATGAACAGCCTTCTCTGTGTCAAAGCTATGATAAAAATTGATTTGCTATTCTCACATTAACAAGGCTGTGAAAACTATTTTTCTATTCTATGACTCAAAAAGTAAGTCCAAAACAAATGTCGACTAGAAACGAGTTGTTAGATTTCGAGAGATCTAAAATCTGAATACGTGGCGCATAAGCCTTAATTTAATTTGCGTTGGTAACAGAAGTGAAACCGCTCCTTACATGTACATAAGATACACTGCAGTCACACGTCAGTTTAATTTGGGTGCTAAACAGCAATTTTAAGAAATAAATTCATTGTGGAAGATCTCGAATGGTCATCGCATAGGCGAACAGCAAAGTGCAGAATTTAAAAACTTAAGCTTATCACCTTTCAATTTGACTCCGGTAAGCTGTAAAATGTGACTAACACTATGAAAAAATGATTCCATGTATTCAGGAAGGGCTGCCCCCCCCCCCTCTCTCTCTCTCTCTCTCTCTTCTCCTCTCTTCTCTCTCTCTCTCTCTCTCTCTCTCTCTCTCTCTCTCTCTCTCTCTCTCTCTCATGCCAGAAAATAATTATTAACAAGCGTGGTTCTCTCCTAAGTATCCGATGACCAAGCAGTGTCAACATCAAGTTTTTCTCGTGAACGCTTAAAATATGAAAACCATCATTACTACTGCCTATAGTTATACGAAACTACAGTGACATGATCGTGTTAGCACTTAAAATAGGTTTTGATCACCATGAGTTACATTTATATGCTTAAAAGGCTAATTCGCAAATTCCCTGCATTCGGTGATGCCCAGCGGACGGAGCATTAACAATTTTCAAAATAAACGCGACAAAATTTAATGAGAAACACATTTCACGTCCGGGAAATCTCTCGGTCACATATTAACTGTAGCAGAAACATTCCCGAATTGCGTGAACACGTATAAAATCAGTTTTACTCACGCAAGTGCACTGCGGCCCAAATGTGCAGCACGGCGAGGGCTGACGTTGCGATCATCGCTGCAGCTTCTTGTAAGTTCTCGGCTGGACCCTTCAGGAGCGAGCTGTACTAGTCTGAAGTGGAGTTCGGTCAAAACCCAATTATTATAGACTATCCCACCGACGAAAACAGGAAAGGCAAATTCTGATTCATTATCCGGTTATCATGTAATGTGACACTTCCCCTGCGAGAAGAGACTCCAAAACTATAGTGTCAATCATCAGTGGGGGTTTAAATGTGACATTAGGGACTGGTCAGTTTCTTCAGCCTGGGGGGGGGGGGCCGGTGGATTCATGGGGGGGGGGGGTCACCCTGTTTTTGACTTTGGTGATAGGGGGGGTCACCATGTTTTTGAAATACCCAATAGGGGGGTCAGTGTGTTTTTGAATTTTGACACAGGCTCATCATTGCCTAAAATGCTAGTGTCAGCCACAAATTTCATCATTCAGTTGTATTTTTCGGCGCGCCCTTCGGGCGCGTAATTTAATAATCAGTCATATTTTTCAGCACGCCCAACTTTAACATATCAAGCATACATACATCAGAGATATCTGTATGTTCAATATTTTTCAGCGTGCTCTTCAAGCTCATTACTTTAATATATCAGACATTTTTCAGCATGCCCTTCAGGTGCATGACTTTAATATACAAGGCATATATATCAGAGATATCAGGATGTTTCATATTTTTCGGCGCGCCCTTCGGGCGCCATACTTTAATAAATCAGAGATATCTTGATGTTTGCAAAGTGAAAGTGTACATTATGAAATCTGCATTTCATATGAAAAGGATGACAAATTCCTGATACTTTTCTGTTCTCTCTATGAGAATTCAGTATGAGAAAGCAACATGCACAAATATTTCACAATATATATTTGATACAGTGACTTATTTTAGAGATAGAAAAATGACAAGATATCTTTCCTTCTCATTGATGCAATTATTTTCCTTTGTGTCACAGGTTTTCTGTAGAAAGATGCTTTTTTATGAACAAAATAACAGTTAAAAAAGGCAGTTTTTGTCATTATTAGCTGTGCTTTTATGGTTTCAATGTTACAAGAAAAGGTCCTCTCAGACACTGTACACATCAGATTTGGCTAAAAAAGCTCTCTATGGCTCCTCAGGATATTTAATTGGATGGTTGGCAAGTCTTAACACCCATCAAAATTTTTGATTCACTGCTTTTTCCTCTTTGATATTAACGATTGACATCCATTTCTGTACAACAGTTCAGGACATATGGTTAAGCATAGAAAGTGTGAAATACATTCACAGCTCATTCAAAATACAGCTCATTCAAAATGTACTGTATTCAAACTTTAAGATTGACACTTTGAAATTCCTATCTTACAACTGACATGTTAACAATTTCATTAAAACATAGAATGACTATTTAAAATATAAATATATGTAAAATGTAAAATAATATATATATATATATATATATATATATATATATATATATATATATATATATATATATATATATATATATATATATATTATATATATATATATATAATTTATGTCCACCTTTTGTTTTACCTATGTCCGCGCGCCGGGGGGGTCACCCTGTTTTCGAAATTGGAATAGGGGGGTCACCCTGTTTTCAAAATTTGGAATCAGGGGGGGTCAGCCAAAAATATCCACCGGCCCCCCCCCCGGCCGAAGAAACTGACCAGTCCCTTAATTTCAGTAGCTGACCTTTTTCACAATAATCCAGGGTAGGCGATGAATAAAAACTCTCAGGTCAAATACATCGTTGCAGAATGCACGCAGAGGAAGAAGGAAATTTAGAGATTATCAACTTTCAATGATATCATTGTAGGTCATTACAGTTCCTTTTTGGCGGGCTTCCTTCTGCTGTCTGCTCCCCATTAAGACCCGTCACCTTACAAGGCTGCTACCCCTTTTCATATGTATTGACGTCCTGAGAATTTACAACAAACCAAACTGGAGATGCAGTTTAAGGAAGTTACATGTCAGGGAACGACGTCGTAGCAATTTTTTATTAGCCAGAAATCGGCAATACTTGATCGAATCTTCAACGTGTGCCTGAAGAGTGACCGCCTGCGTCACTGTCAACCGACAGGACAGATTGAGAATATGACGACACGGTTCTCGGTATCTGCGTAAAATGTGTGGGATATATTCTAATGGAGTATTGTCGTTAAAAACAACTGCGAAAATCAGTGCAAAGGGTGCAGCAAAGCGTTTATTCGACATGCGTACCGTATACGGCCAACTGTTCGTTGAATTCGTGAGTAATGAAGAGAAGGTATTTGTTAGTATTTAAAAATAGACACCGAGTATAATAGTCCTTTTAACAGCGAAAGATCAGGAACTATTTCAGATGTTTGTTTGCTATTCGTACTGACTATCTTTCCAATCTTATCTTCACATCCCAAACTTCCTGTTCAAAGTAGAATCAGGGGGCACCCTATGACTAGTTAACTTTAATGCCAACCGTGTTAGGGTTTAAATTTGGTAGTGGTTTTTATTAGGCCTCAAATTTCTACACTTTTTCATAAACAGGACGCTTCTCGTACTTGTTTGCGGTATGAGTAGGCACAGTTTGAATAACAATACATCTCTCTTTGTTTATGTATTTAAATTTGGCAATTAATACAGCTTTCTTGAAAACGAGCGAGTGCACTTACACCGAAAAGTGTGATTGGGGTACAGCTTGCGTATAATATATATAGCGAGCATCTTTGGTTTATACTATTATCCACAAACAAATCGTTTCTCTCTCGTTGTCTTTTCGCCTGCCAGTCTCCCTATTTTCCCACATATATACTCTTTTGTCTCCCTATCTCTGAGTCTCTCCCTAGTTCCATCCTCTCTATCCCTCTGTCTTCTGTTTCCACATCTCTCTGTAACTGCCTATATCTCTCCCAGTCTCCCTTGGTCACTCTACCGCCCTGTCTCTATGCCTCGCTTGTCTCCCTACCTATACCGGTCTCTTTTTCTATCTGCCTCCCACCTTTGCCTCCTTATCTCCCTGTCTCCCTAACCTCGTCCCCGACTCTATGCCTCCCAACCTAATATCTCGCTATCTCTCGAGTCTGCCTCTCAATCTTTGTCTCTCCTCCTACTTTTGTCTCTTTATTTCCCTGTCTCTCTACATATAGTCTAGCTACCTTCCTATCTATACACTTCCCTAAATGTATCTTCCCCTCTCTGCTACCTTCCCATTGCCGTAGTTTCTTGGTGCTGTTTTTTTGTCTGTCTACCTCAATGTCCAAGTCCCTGTCTCTCTGCCTCTCTGTCTCATTGCCTTTTCGTCCTCCGGTTGGCGAGCAACAATGCAAAATGTAGGACTTTCAACGGCTCAAGGCACACACCCTCTCTTGTGTTCAGGTTCGATCATCGGTAAATAATTCACTTTGAAACAACAGCTGTACTATTCAAGCTTCTGATCGATGATCAACTATCTGAATTATTGTCTGATTGATTAATTTTATTTGCCAAAAATATTCGTGAAATGAAGATATGTAAAACATAACTAAAACCACAAATGCAAAAACTGTACACCCTTTCCGAGTACATACAAAAATGTTTCCGTTCGCATTGCGAGTTGCGGTCGGATTGTCTCACGGATTATCTTTGTCTACAGCATAATTCATTTGACCACTAACTTTACTGTTTTTTATTTGAAATAACCGCGAAAGCGGAAAAGAGCGATGGGAAAGTCTGTACGATTTCAAAATACTAGTGAACTGAAATATGTGAAAAATTACTGTCAATCGATTAGTGTAAGAAATACAGTACTGACGGTCCTTTGAAATGCATAATGATAGATAAATAGTACACGAATAGAAGTGTAATGACGTGAATGTAGATTGATGAGCGGAACAAAATGGCATTAGTATGACGTCAACGTTTTAAAGGGGATAATCCGTTAGGTAAGAGAATTCGTGTACGGTGTCCAACGTTTGAGATAGTGATTGAGTGATTACGGAAAGCGATAGATGTGTTGTTGTCGAACATGTGTTCTTGTTATTGTTGTTGTTGTTGTTTCTGTTGTTGCTGCTTAGTCGTTGTCGAGTCGTTGTTGTTGTTGTTGTTGATGATGATGATGATGATGATGATGATGATGATGATGATGACGAAGACGACGACGACGATGACGATGATGAAGATGATGATGATGATGATGATGATGATGATGATGATGAGAAAGTCAACAAATAAAACAGAATATTGAAGGTTTCCGAGTACAAAAATTGCCGCATAATGTTGGCAGTTCTGAAATATGAAAGTCAAAACTTGGTGGAACGACGCTAGAGATCGTAGAGACTATAGTACTGGTGGTGATGGCTGCAATCCATTTCCTTGTTATTTGATAATCACAGTGATAAACCAGACAACTCCCAAGAACACCAGAGGCGTCAAACGTTGCTCGGTAGACCCTAGAGTACGAAGAGAAGCAAACGAATGAACGAGCAAATGTGTTTTGATGCCTAACCTGCATGCTAGCTGTACTAGAGGTGAAGCCAATGAGAAGGTAGCAGGTCTGAATTGTCACGTGATTGCGGTAAACTACTGCATAGAACGTATAAGGATGAAGTTCATCGGAGTTCTTCTTTGTTCGAAACAAATAATCCTCCATGTTGGGAGACTTTTGAGCTTTTGTTGTATCATTGTACCCTCTCATTGCTGTAGTGAGTGCAGTGTTTTGTACAATTTTATACGTTAACGGCAATTAAGGTTTTCGTCACATACTTACTCGTGTGAATTTCAATGTCTCCCGCCCTTAGAGAACACCCACAAATCGCGAAATCCAATGATTAGGTTTAATTAAGATTTGTATTCATTCTATTTTGTATCATGCCCTGTTTGGATGCACGACACTTCATGTGATTTGCGTTTATTTTATTCTCACAATGACATCATAAGAGTTGGTGGTCAGAAATTAGACACTCTAGCCGCAAAATATCTGTCAATACAGCCAGTCGTACGGTCAAGTTTCTTTGCATAAGAGACACGCGTCACTGTGCTAGAACAAGGCTATAGGCTAAGGACATCAGTGAACAATTTCTTCGTGTCACATTTCAAGATACTTTTTATGTAAGCCTGTCTGAAATTTCATAACTTTCTAAAAGGCTGCCACTGGCAGAACTGTTTCTATCTTTGTAAATCTTCATTTGACATTTTTAGATGCCTCGTTTTGTAAACCTGGAATTGTATCGCTTACCAAATCACGTGATACTTGTAATTTACATTTACCCGACTTTGTATGTATTTTCTTCGTATGCGACATTAATGTAGTTGTGTAATTTATCGGCTGCAAGAGGAATTGGTTTCCATGGGTCTCTTTTTGAAATACAGCGATAAAGTAGAACAAAAAGTCACGCCTTAAAATGTCACTAATAACTTGACGTCACCTGATATGCACGTGTCTTCGAGGTTATCGACTCCGAGTTCTTTGATCATGTTAGCCACACTGCGCGTTGTCTTGGCCAAGAACAACATTTTCTCGTCCGAGATAGAATCCACGTCGTCGCACTCTTGATGGTAGCATTCCATCATATTTCCACGAAAGTTGGCTGAGAGAAACACGAGAAGTCAAAGAAAGCGGATCACGGAACTTTCCGAACCAGACGGGGAAACCACCTTTCTTCCCCCAATATCGCCATTATTATACTTGCATATTGTCCCCACATATATGTATTGTGTTCAGCCCTCGTTTAACAACCACCGCCCTCCCCCGGCCGGCTACCATGCGACCATATAGATAATATACAATTTAAATAATTATTAACAAAAAAGCAAAATGAAATGGTAAATCAAATTTGTTTTCAATAAATTGAATTGTCTACATTACTGGATAAGCCATTGGCCCCGGTACTATTCAAAGAACAATTTCTGAGACTGTAAACTGCATTTGCCATTGAATACTACAACAACAACAAAATTTAGCTATTTCCTGTGAATACGCTGACCAAAAAATAGGAACCTTAGCAAGAGTCCCCACAGCTCAAAGATAAAAACAAAATTAATATTACCAAAATGGCTTGGTAACTTATTAAAGTGACTAGAAATAGAAACATTTGACCCAAATTAAATATATCGACGGATTGACAGTAGGTCAACGCTTGAACCGTTTATCATCGAAAAAATTGCGACTACTCATCAAATTTAGCGATAAACATATACCCATATCAGATATCTTGTCTCGCCGGAGGGTGTGTTAACGATTCTCTTGATTGTAAACGACTTTTCTTAAACAGAAATATTTAGTTTTGCTCGTGTTCGGAGGCTTACCTGTGTCTGTCAAGAATATGGCCTTGAATGAATCAGGTTCGTAACGCCAAAACGACGTGTGGTCACTTCGAAAGAAATCTCGGTATAAAAGACGGTCTTGCTCAGTTGGGACACCTGCCACAAAAATTAAGAGTAATGTGTTAAATAGTCAATGAACTAATATAACAGTTTCCACGGTTACTTAGGTGACGGTGAATCACCGACTTCGGCTCCCTTGCTGTTGAAGAGGCAGTGGCAATTCATATTATGCGTGGTAGGGTGATTTATATCAATTTCTTTCGCCTCTTTTCTGTATCCTTATTGATCTTTGTCTTTTTCATGCATTATATGACCACAAAGTTTGTCATTTTGATTGTATTGTACCAAATTTCCGCAAAATTTAGTCACAGGTCTGAAAACACAGAGAAGAGTATACAATTTTCGACAATCCTTAACACCTTTAAAATGTGTGCACGTGGGAAGAAAACCATTCACAATTGCATTGCAATTGTGGTTATCTTTATGCATCAATCAGAAGGAAAACTTGGGGATACGGCAGTTTCTCTTTTGTACAAATCCTTAATGTGACGTTTGCATTTCTATGATGTGTTGTGCGTCCTGAAATCCTGGAATTTCTGTTTATATGAGTGTATTATCCCGTATGTGCAACAGCACGTCCAGATAATCTTAAACTTGTGTGCCACATAGTTACGTCCACTTATTTCCTACGTTTTCAATTTTCGCTTCTGAAAAGATGGATATCTTAAAATGAATCTCAAGTGTATGACTTACGAGAAAATGAAGCAACAAATGGACTCATGACTGCAAAGAATGGTTAACGTACATGTAAGTCAAAGCTACACTATCCAGACAAGGTCATAGGCGTTGCAACACACACATGACGTGGAATTACGCAGCTCTCTCGAGTGACGTCGGATACCCACCTGTAAATGGAAGCGGCACAGACTCATTGAAATATTCACCATGGCCAAGTGTTTTCCACTGATTGGTGAACCCTGACATCAGTGTTGCGTCATCCTCTGCCCTGCCCACCACTGTTACGAAATCTCCTGGAAAGTTACGTGCTTCTATCTTACTGTATAACTCTGGAAAGGCCTGGAAGTTAAACGAACAATTCCGAGAAGTGAAAAATCAGTTCCCGAGGGCCTCGGAGTCTTTGAACTGATTGAATTTCTAGAGTCGTACCCATTACCTCAGATCTTGAAGGCGTGTAAATAGTAACGTTTTGGTTTCGACCAGAATACCATCATCTAGCCGAAATATGGAAATAAACAAAAAACCATAGACCCTCGAAAAAAACTCCCGTTTTTCTCGAGGGTCTATGGTGTGATATACACAATGACTGGATAAAAACATACGGACATATATACACATGCACACATACATTAGCATGTCTGCAATTTATTCAATATGGGGTTGTGCAACGTAAAATATAATAAAAGGTATGTATGTATGTATGTATGTATGTATGTATGTATGTATGTATGTATGTATGTATGTATGTATGTGAGTGCGTGCATGTATGTATGCAATATTATGTTATAGCAATGTATGATGTAATGTGTGTTGCTAGCTCGGTAGCCTGGTATCGCCACGTTTGTCATACTCTAAGCTTATGTACGAACGTGAATATTCGGTTTCACTGAGGAGTTAGGAAAAGTCGATAGTCAAGCTGCTATGACAATGTTCAGATACGAACGATTGGGTGATTTAAAGTCATCTAAATACTCACCAAGTCCATTCCCGGTGGAAATACTTGCGAGTTGTCCGTTGCATTGAAGTTCATGAGGGTTTCAAGGACTACGGCGCCCTGGAACGTACTGTTTTGCCCATTGTCGTTGACGAGGAAAGGTGCTAACCAGTCTTGTACAAAGTGGTCGCTGCCGATCAATCCATGACCAACTAGTAATTAATTCAGCAAGAAAGAATCGAGAGCAATTAGAGCAATAACAAATTAATACGCAAGTTATTCTAGGGCTGATCACAAAATATTATTTGGCACTGAAGTAAATGGAGCTACATTAAATTAATGGGACATTAGCTGTAACTGTTGACTAATTTTTCACTACTCTGTTCCAATGTATCAACCACAGAATTTTACTATAATCCGATCATCATGACCAATGCCCGGTGTCTTGCTTGCCAACACAGCCTGTGTATGTGAAATGACCATTGTAATTGTTGATAAATGTATTCTAGTCCGGACCTGAATACAAAATTTAAACAATAACAATGCAGATTATACGCATATAAGGTATATTTATGAGCTAAATATTAGGAATTTCTCCATGGTTCAGGGATTCAAACCAGAAACTGCAGATGATACTCAGAAACAAACAAATAAAAATGACTAAAGTTACAGCTAATGGATTTAAATTTGACTATTTTCTGTGCTTCACGAGACTGAGAGAGATGCACCTCTCTCTGCTACAATCTCTGATTGTGTCTCATGACATGGAAAATGGTATATTATCTCTAATGTTGCGGATGAGGCTTGCAAAATATCAGAAATTCCATAGGCCATAACTGGTACACCACTGTTTTACGGTGATGGGGTTAGGTTTGGCAACAAATTGGAACACTGGACCCATAGGCGAGCGGCGAATCCACAAAAAGGGCCTTATTTTAGGAGTTTAATGTACCCACCTTACATACGGCCACATCATACGTCATTTTAAAGCTTATTATCTCTACTTTAAGAAAATTGACGATGTGGAGCTGCCAAGTAGGGCCATAACCTCCTAATTTGCATACTTAACAAGGGTACCCAATTTGCATAAATGTGATATAATATTTGAAATTTATTGATAACTTCTCTAACGATACGTTTAAACTATCGAGTGATATATCAAATGAAAGGCCTTTCCATGTAGAATACAAAATGGATATTCAAAAAGATATTAAAGTTGATTTCACTGAAATATTTTCATGTTTATATGGAAAACAATATTTTCCCCTTTTGAATAACAATATTTTAAAAATTTTAACACATACAGCCACAGCACACAGCCACATCATACATCATTTGAAAGCTTATTATCTCTACTTTAAGAAAATTGACAATTTGGAGCTACCACATCGGGTCATAACCCCCAAATTTGCATAATTCACACGGGTACCCAATTTGCATAAGTACGATATAAAATTAGAAAATTCACTGTTAACTACTGTAAACATACTTTTAAACTATCGAATGATATGTCAAATGAAAGGTACTTGCATGTAGAATACAACTTTGGTATCCAAAGACATGTTTAAATTGATTTCACTGAAATATTTTCATATTTATATTGAAAATTATATTTTCCTCTCTTGAATATCAAAATTTTAAAAATTTTAACACATACAGCCACAACATACAGCTACATCATACATCATTTGAAAGCATATTATCTCTTCTTTATGAAAATGGACAATGTTGAATTGTCAAGTACGGCCATAGCCCCTAATTTGCATAATTTGCATCCATGCAATATAAATTACATATTCATTGTTCACTACACTAAACATACTTTTAAACTATCGAGTGATATATCAAATGGAAGGTGTTAGCATGTAGAATATGAAATAGATATCGAAAGAGATATTTAAATTGGTTTCACAGCAATATTTTCATATTTATATTGAAAATAATACTTACCCCTTTTGAATAACAATAATATAAATATTTTATCACATACAGCCACATCATACAGCCACATCATATGACATTTTAAAGCTTATTATCTCTTATTCAAGAAAACTGACAATGTTGACCTATCAAGTAAGGCCGTATCCCTAAATTTGCATAATTTACACCGGTAAGCAATTTGCATAACTGTAATATAAAATTAGAAAATTCATTGACTATTCAAAAGATGCTTCTAAACTATCGAGTGATATTTCAAATGAAAAGTATTTGCATGTGAAAAACAAAATTGACATCCAAAGATGTATACAAAGTGGTTTTAGGAAATATTTAATATTTGTAGTGAAAAAAAGTTTTTTTCCCCTTTTGAACAACGGTATTTTAAAAATTTTACCAGCAGTATCAATGCAACCACATGCATTTTGATGTGCGAAGAGTGCATAGAACACGGAGAACAAACAACTGAAATGAGGTCTGGAAATGAATATTTTGTTGGTTTAACGTATGTTTCAAAACATATGAATAGCTCTTTTGGTCTGCATTATTATCCGATACCGATGTATAGTTTTTATAGGTCAGAGAGTGTACCCATTCACAGCATATGAAAACCTTTTAATGTTACTCAAGTATGCCAACATGTTCTTGTAATGTTGTAACCAAGGCAACAGTACTATATATATATATATAATATATATATATATATTGATCAGTACTGCTTGGGGAACCAAGGCAGTTGACTGTATTGTTTTCAAATCCCCGAAACAGTCGCCTTGGTAAATAACTGATGAACACCTAGGAGATTTTGATGATGTTTTTTCTTTGCTGTATATTAATTGTTATAAACTAATCCTCCTGATGTCATATCTTCATCATTCATATGACACAATCATAGAGAACCCATCATGATCTATTGCTTGCACTTGCATGACGTTACTTTACACCATTGCTTTACTTATTTCCATCCGAGTGAATTTAAACTGTTTAACTACTTCTGACTATATTTTTAACATATATGGTTAATGATTTGAACGCCGACATTTTTTCCTAAAGATGTGTTGGGAAAATATCACTAATTACTATTAAGTTCAAACATAAAGAAAGATCCCCAACGATACTAGTGTAGTTGTTGAAAAGTAACTCTATCCCCAACGATACTAGTGTAGTTGTTGAAAAGTAACTCTGTAGTCGAAACAATATGTGAGAGTAAGCTGTAGTCAAAGGTATGGCATAATTCATGATCCAAATCATTCATGCCGATACAGTGTCATGCATTTCCAGTTCATCTAGTAATTCTACAAATTCATCATCCTCTTCTTAAACAGTTTCGTCATGAGTGAAATATGATATTTAACTGGTCCAATAATCATTTTCATTCAAGGTAATACATTACCAGGTCCATGGGACATTTGAGATTTACAAATTTAAGTAGGACCATCCTGAACCACTGATAGTTAGTGGTGGTACCAGGTGTCCGGAATGGGTAAGGGTTGCCACAGTTATAGCTGCCTTGTGCATGGAAGATTAATTTGACAGCAGACACAACTGGTGACAGTGTAATAAGAGAAAGCAAACTCCACACATCGTTCATATCTTATTCTTGTTTGAATTTTGTGTATGTTATGTTTGGCGGTTTTGTGTAAAGTGTTGATTTGCAGCGAGACGTACCCCTAATCTACGTATCCTGCCCTGAACCCGCACTGGAGTGGAAAGACTACTGTAACACTGCAATCCTTTGATGCTACCTTTCGAGAATAGAGTTGTCTTCGTCAGTCACTTAAAATTCATTTTCGGTTGGTGAAACGTGTGCACTATTTGACCACGTTGTTTCACTGAAGTTAAGTTTGTTCAAGTAAGGAAGCTATAGAATGTCTACCATTTCGGTCTGGTTGTGTTTTTGGACGCTCAAGTGAATCGGAGATCGAGCTGTTGTAGGTTTTGTTTGGCATACGTGTAACGCTTATATTTCTGTTTCATATGTATGTGATTAGGCTATGTTCACAAATAATGGTGGTGAGGGCGGAGGAATTCAGGGTGGAATCGAAATTTTGAGGGATAGTAATGGAAAACTTGAAAGTTTGGTGATCTGCCTATAGGGGACCTGAAAATGTTTTGGTTCCCTTTACTTTTTGCGATTCCAAGGTTCGAAGGCAATTCAATGAAAATCGAATAACAATTAAATGTCATCGATTGTTCTAAAGTTCGTAATAATCAAACAAGATCTAGAATTACTTTTACTCTTTATTTATACTTGATTACTTTCATCTCAAAAAAATATTGCATTTTGTATCGTATTGTTGTGGCATAATTGTTCTAATGTATTGTAATGTTTCGCCTTCACAAATCCTTGAATATTGCCGTTTGATTGCATAAACTGGAATCTGGTATCTGTTGGTTGTACGTGTGTGTTCTTAAGTCGAGAATATTAATTTGATGCATCGATGACCTTCACAGATATTGAGGTCTAAAGATGTGATTTTTTGAGAAGAGCTTTCAACATTTCAGAGTAGGATGCATTTTTTATGTTTGATATGAATTTATTAAGATCGTGCTTGATTTCAATGAAAGTCATACATTGTCTCTGAATCTCAGTCAGAGCGATATTTGTTCTGTGTGTAGCTAAATTATTCTTATTTTGTATATATTTTATTCTTATTTGCATAGTGCGGGCATTATTCGTATTTACTACACAATTTTATGCATATTAAAAATAAGTCAAGATATCGCGATTTGAATAAAAATATTCAATAAGAATATTTAAGAAACGTGTTTTGAATTCATATTTCTATTCTACATGCCAATACCTTTCATTTGATATATCACTCGATAGTTGAAAAGTAAGTGAAGACTACATAACAATGGATTTTTATATTTTTATATCGAACTCATGCAAATTAGGTACCCATGTGCATTATGCAAATTAAAGAATTACGGCTGTATTTTGCAGCTGCATATCGTCAATTTTCATGAAGCAGAGGCAATAGGCTTTCAACTGACGTATAATGTGGCTGTATGATGTAGTTGTATGTGTAAAAGTATTTAAATATCGTTATTCAAAAGGGGAAAATATATATTTCGATATTATTATGAAAAGAATTCAACAAAATCATTTTAATATCTCTTTGGGCATCTATTTTGTATTGAACATGCAAATACCTTTCATTTGATATTCCTAATTTTATATCAAATCCTGTAGTTTGCGTACCCATGTGAATTATGCAAATTAGGAGCTATGACATAACTTGAAAGCTCAACATTGTCAATTTTCTTGAAGTGCAGATAATAGCTTTCAAATGACGTATGATGTGGCTGTATGATGTGGCTGTAGGCATTAAAATTTTTAAAATATTGTTATTCAAAAATGGAAAATATTTTTTCAATATAAATATGAAAATACTTTAATGGAATCAATGTAAATATGTCTTTGGATATCAAAGTTGTATTTTACATGCAAATACCTTCAATTTGATATATCACTCGATAGTTTAAAAGTATGTTTAGAGAAGTTAACAGTAAATTTATAATTTTACATCGCATTTATGCAAATTGGGCCCCCTTGTAAATTATGTAAATTAGGGGCTATGGCCCTCTAAACAGCTCAACATTGTCCATTTTCATAAAGTAGAGATAATAAGCTTTCAAATGACGTATGATATGGCTGTTTGATGTGGCTGCATGTGTTAAAATTTTTAAAATATTGTTATTCAAAAGGGGAAAATAATTATTTCACAATAAATATGGAAATATTTCAGTGAAATCAATTCAAATATATCTTTGAATAACCATGTTGTACAGGCAAATACCTTTCATTTGATATATCACTCGATAGTTTAAAAGTATGTTTAGAGTAGTTAACAATGAAATTTCTAATTTTATATCGCATTTATGCAAATTGAATACCCATGTGAATTATGCAAATTAGGGAGGTATGGCCCTACTGGGAGCTCCACATCGTCAATATTCTTGAAGTACAGATAATAAGCTTTCAAATGACGTATGATGTGGCTGTATGTAAGGTGGGTACATTAAGTGTGAAAAATTGGTGAGTCTGCCGCTCGCCTACCAGTCTCGCGAGATCTCAGCAGGAGAGACTATCAAGATCTTCTGTGTGTCGATCGTAGTGATACGGACATGGAATTTCACATCCGTATTGTTTTAAATTACAGTGGGCTGCAGACTTCAGTATTGTCCGCGATATCGACCTGTGCGTACGTGCCGTCAGTGCAGTATTATAAGTGCAGTATGACACGTATGGTAGAATTCGCCATTCGGACTACTAACCTTTCAAGTTCACAATTATTTTCTCATGTACCATTTTGGAGGGCTTACTTTAAAGCTCTTGTATTTGAGAAACACTTTCACCATCTCACTTTTTCAAATATCGAAATTTTATATTTCCCCATATTAACAACGTACAGGGAAGGCGGCCAATTTGGCTTTCAAATATCGGCAAATGTCAGTTTATTTGTTTCTCTAGAACTAAAATTTGCACGGTGACCCTGATTTTATTTTTGATTTGGCGAGAGAATGGTTGAAAGTTTCATTGAGGAAAGTTTGAACAAAATTTTAAGTCTTCCACTTTCGAGGTGATTATTACATGAACCTTAATGAATAAACAAGTATGAAAGCTTTTCACAACTGTACATTGGTCACAAACTGGAAAATCCCCCTCACCCCCTGCAAATTGCATTTCTTTCAGATCCAAGCCAGGCGAGGTTTAGGAAGTATTCCAAGCAGTTTACAGACCGGCTTTCTTTCTAAAAATATTACCAGATGCATTTCTAGTGGTGAAAAAATCGTCAAAACCCAGTGATTTTCATTAATATGTCAAGAGGAAAAGTAGAAAATGTGTGGCACTAGAATTCTTTCACATAGCTTTTCGAAAATCAACAAGGTAGAAAAGGCACCATTCCAACAGTAAGAGACGTGGGTGAAAGAAAAGTGACATTTTAATACAGCTATTTTTACTCATTTCACATTCTTCTGCAAATATACAAGTACAAAATTACTGCAGACAGCACGAAAGAGACAGGAATCACATTTTTCCTGGACAAGTAATCGTGCTTACATTGACACACGTCGTCATGGTTACAAAGAAATGCTTTATCTGCTTGAAATTTCAGACAGTATTCATCGCTGAAGCATTTGCAAATGTCACTGTTGCTGTTCCAAAGTGATAATTCTCAGTTTCTGCAACATGAATATTATTTGTTTGCAAAAACACCCTGAAAGTAAAGCCTATATGTGAATTCAATGGAAAAGACAGATTGGTGTCTGCACACCAGTTTTTCACTGACCTGGCTGAGTTTCCTCGAGGTCAAAGGCTACGAACACAACGGTATTTGTGAAACGGCACACTTCAGATATGACCAGTTTAATGGCTTCCAGGAACACTGCCATACCAGAACCGTTGTCATTAACACCAGGCGTTGTCCTGACAGTGTCGAAGTGCGACCCCAACACCAACACGTTGTCGGCGGCCGTGCCTTTTCTTTTTCCAGGAAGAACACCGATTACATTAGTTCCTTCGTACTGCAAATGCATGCAAATGAAAACAGACAATACACGACTGATAACCTAGTGTTTGCAGCGTTTGTGATTGGTCATAATCCACCTTCGGCAAACGAGGAAGGTGTCGCGAAAACTATATTGCAGATGTTTTTCATATCTAAGTTATTTCCCTCATTTCTTTCTTTTGACGCGGTCCAAGATCCGCTACACTTTTATAGCTCGGTCGGGTCTGTGGGCCTCGCTTGCGAGAAGGACCGTTGAGGGCGCATCACCACATGGTTGAGGATACTCGGAGGTGCGCAGCGAACAAGTGGCTGTGAGGGAGTCTATAAAGTTGGTGTTTACCTTGGGCAAGATATCTCCCATAAATTACCCATTCGCGGGCAGAATCTATGGTACTCATAAAATAATTCATTCGGAATACTACTTTATGTCAACAAGAAAACCACGATAAAGTGTACATTGTAGATCTAAGGTGTGAACTCCTTTATTACTACTTGAAGGGTCAAGTTAAAATCTTGGTTAGTCCACAGTGGGTGGAGGGACTGTGGTTAGTGCCACCATATGGATGTACAAAAATCTATTTCTGTACATCCATGGTCCCACGTTCATTCAAGGTACAGGCTCCCTTTAGGTCGGAACTACAAAAAGTCTGCATAGACATATGTAGACTGTCGACAGTGCCTTTTCCGTCTCTTATAGGTGTAGTCTCTCGCACATATGACGGTTAGGGGGAGAGAATCGCAAGCGTAGGGTCCCGAGCTCGCGGTTATGCTTGCGGCATTCCCGCCCCTGTATGTGCGAGACACAACAATAATAGTAAAGAAAACACTCAATGGACTGTTGGCAGGCTACAACCTTTTCAGAATTAGAGCGCGAAGCCACTGCAGTGAACTGCAATAAAACTGCTCACACTAATTGGTTTCAGCTGTAGCCAGCTGTCAAAGTCGACAACATTGTATGTCCCATGCAGACAGTTTGTCTGGGGAAGTTGAAATAAAAAAGATTTGTACATGGACCAGTGCATGGTAATGTTACATTGTATCTTAATCTTGAACACAGGGTGCCAATCGTAAACTCTCATTTACAACTCGAGCCTCAGACAGAGCTAGTTTTGCCTTTGTACAAGCAGACTTTTTGGTCTTTATCAAGGAGCCTTGTTCAACACCAAAGTGGCCACGGCTACAGCTGAAACTAATTAGTGTAAGCAGTTTTATTGCAGTTCACTGCAGTGGCTTCGCGCTCTAATTCTGAAAAGGGTTGTATAGATATATCCTGAGTACTTGCGCATTGGTAAGTCACGAAGTCATTTAGGTGTTGTAAATGGCTGGTTTCGATATACATAAATATATATATATATATTATATATATATATATATATATTATATATATAATATATATATATATATATATATATATATATATATATATATATATATATATATATATATATATATATATATATATATATATATATATATATATATATATATATATATATATATATATATATCATCGGGCTTAATAAAGTCTTACAGCCCCGACAGTAACATTCAATAACTGAGTGGTTACTCACGCGCACTGCGTTGTTTTCCCCAGCGAATTCCATTAATTCAACCTCGAGACCATATCCTTCCAGTTCTTCTTTGATGTAGTTGATTGTGTTGTCTTTATTTGTCGGGTTGACTTCGTGATTGCGATTTGTGGAGAAGTGCTCTTCAATGCTGGTCTGCAGACGTGTTGCTATGGCCATCAAGTCATCGTCAGCCTCGGCATGTCGACTGTTGCTCACTGGTGAGGCGCAAAATATAACGTCATAAATTTGGTCAAAATTGTACATCCTTGAGGTGAAAAACTGTACAAAGAAGGAGTGAATCAAGTCGTACCATTTTTATTGAGTCAATTGTTTCACCTGAATTTGAGTTGAACTATCCTACTTTCAGACTGCGCTTAGATTCTACAGGCAGACATTGGCAAGATTATCTTTTTTGTCTTAATAGATAATATGTGTAAATAATATGACAGGTGTAAATAGATATATGGCGTCAATAAATCATAAAGGGATTATCTATACTAAGTCTGGTAATATGTATAATATTTATCATACAAAATGGGTCATATTTGCTTCGTACCAAAGGGCAAACAGGTGGTGTGTTTTGTAGAAATAACATCATCATAAAAACAATACCGACTGGTATTCGATTGTCTTTTTAGTGATCAGAATTTACATAATATATCAAATCCCTGAAAAAAATATCAAAAACTATCAAGTAGGATCCGATGCACCTCGGGGATAGATGTTCCGACTTTGTGATCTGATACTCGGTTGTGCACATTTTGAAGCTCTTGCAGTAAATAAAATTTTCACCGTCATAATTTTTTTTAATTCGAAAGTTTAGTATGTCCCGATGGAGCTAACACACGGATTGCAGCCATTTTTGAATTGTTAATATCGGTAAATTTTAGGTAATTTGTTTACTATGGTAGCAAAATTTGGGCGGTGACCGCTGATTTTTAGATTTGATTTTGAAAGAGAAAGTTTGAGAAAAATTTTAAGGCTTTCACTTTCGAGGCGCACGCTACCTTAACAAGCTACGACTCATTTCAGAAGTAGGTTAAATGTATATGAATTTTTCTGGTTTTTTTTTATTTTTTTTATTTTTTTGATAATTTTTCAACCAAACAATCATCACATTTTATCGACTACAGTTTCTTATCAAAACCTTGGCAAAATTTTTAAAAAAAATGACTCTGATATATTTTTAAAGGCGACAAAATTGACTTTGGCGCTCAAAGGGTTAAGCTATTTCCAAAGACTGCAAAGAGCATCATTTCCTGTGAATATTCACCCAAACCTTACTGTTATTCTGAATGTTTTTATTTTTTGCACCAAGATGCCGGTTCTTTAGCTTACTTGTTCAGTATACTGAGTTTCCTGGTCTACGTCATACTCCTATGTCTAGTATTCCATCGCGTGCGGGCGACAAGGGCGTTCAGACCAACATTCACACCGTGGAGGAACTGTTGTAACATTATGTCAATATTTAAGATACACTGTACAAAATACACACTCATTCCTATGGCATACTCGAACAATTGTATATTCTTTATGTCACTTATTTGAATCTTCATTTCATGCGGTGCAACCTCAAAAAAGCCTGCCTGAGTGGCCTGCATAGAGGGACCGTGCCTGCATACATTAGAAATCTGTGTCACAACATTACTAGCTAAATCCGGCTGTGTAATCAGCGACTAACAGACCATGTGCGTATAGATCCTCACAGAAGCAGGGTGTAATCTCTTATATGGCACAAACCCATTATTAGTAACTGCAGCAGTCTGAGAATAGACTGTGTTCCATTCAAGTCTGAAAGGCCGCGCCCTTCCCATGTTCTCACCGAAAGACTTCTGGCAACACTTGTATAAAATATACTTACATAACGTGAGCACAGTCCATGCGCATAGCAAAACGAGTAATGACCTTGAAAACATGACGACGAACAAGTATACGCAACCTGGTCAAGACGTTATCAGGAGACGATACCAGGATATGACGTACGGATCGGCTGACTGGGGCGGGTCTTCTTTGTCCGAATCACACAAATCAATCGGGTTCGAACATCCGACACCGAAAAAAACTTCGGAAACGCCAAAGCGCGTGACGTTTTGAACCCTGACCTGCCCATATTAAACTTATGATATCATGTTGAAATATTCCCATGCCAAGGGGAGGGGCATAGGTAACTTTTGACTGGCCCACAAAATGAAATTCGCGTAGTTGAGGGTTTATTGGCATAGTAATACGCAGATCATTAACACCTTGATAAGTGACAAATTCTCCAACCAGCTGTCTTGCCTCCTGATATAGACATTACAACAAATACCTAGCATTGTGATGTTAATTTCTCTTAACTCTTGTGTTACAGGTTTGAGGAACTGTGGTTTTCTCATGTTCACTCTGGTAGATTGATTTTCATAAAGTACGAGAACGGGCCATGGCTCGATGGACTCTCCGATTAAATTATCCGAACGTTTCTCAACAATTTCGTATGTTACTTTAAATTCCTCATTTTTTCGATTATGTACTCACTAAGCGGACAAAAGGCACTGAGGCAAAGTCATATATATCGATATCGGAACTGAATACCTTCTTCTCGATTGGAATTTCTCGATTTAATTTTTCTCTCGAACGTCCCATTTATCACACTACGTATACCAGAGTGACACTTGTCCATTTTTGGTCGAGAGTGGAATATGAGAAAGTCGATTTCATCACGAAAAACGTTGATGGAGGGGAATTATAGCTTCTGAAAGGTCACTGAACGGTTATGCCCTCGCTTGCGGCCCGAGAGAGAGATCACATATCCGAGACGAGCAAACGTAGTCGGACAAAGCGAAGCAGAGGCAGCTCAGTTAAGAAAGAAAGGCGTTTTTGAAAGGTAGTCTGAAGTGTGGGCGGCGAAAGCGTTACTACGTCGACCTGCATGATCCGTAGCTACCAATGTTTTTTTTTACTGAACAAAAAAGAAAAATACCGGGAAGTGAAACGGTATAAATCTTTGTTCAAAACTTCTCTAAAAATATAATCATATATCAAAAAAATTGTTCCTCATCCTCCGTCGCACGTGTAGCTGTTGACTAAACGCGTCAGCCTATTTTTCGCGTTTGAATGAAAAGTTACCAATGGTTACAGAATAAGGGAAACTACAGAGCTCGATACTGTGAGTAGAGCGTTATAAAGTACTTCAATCTTAACGAAATTATATCTTTTACTAAAGTTTCATGCACCTGCAATCACCAGACAAGCTGAACTATATATATGTATATTGTTATGTAGGTCATTTCCCCCACACTCATCATGACCTGAGTTCAATTAGTCTAGAACATTCTCAAGGTCACTGCCCTTGATGACCTCACAACCTTGAATTCAATTAGTCATGTTTGGAATGTTCTGGAAAGTTGATTAGTTGTGTAAGGGAGATAATTTTAGAACAGTAATTAGCATGTCAATAAAAGTTCTAGATTGTTCTTATATGCCTTTATAAAAGGGACGTGCACAGTTTCCAGTCAGACTTTTGGGATCGTGTCTCTTGTGTGTTACTAAACTCCAGCAGTAGTCATTCTCAAGACCTTTCAAGACCTTCACTGCCAACGCTGGATTTATACTGTGGACTTTGTGCAGCTTCAAGCCTGCAAGCCAAAGGACTGTTCATTCATCCGACTGACTGTTACAACTCTGAGACTGGAGCTTTGCCGTCCCAGCTGAGATAAGTAGTCTGTACACTTTTAAAGCTTGTACTCTATCCCTGACTTAGCAATTAGTTTTATTTTCGTAATAAATTTTGTTTAAACGTTAACTGCTGAGTTCACCCTTTTGTTCGTTTTTTCTGCACGTAACAAAATTGGGGGCTCGTCCGGGAGACGAATATTTTGAGCCGTTTGACAACATTTTGACAGCCTTTTCAAAACTACTATATACTGTGAACTCAGCGAAATTCAATCATGGCGGAATTCAAGCCAGACGAATTTATGGATGACCTTGATCAGGACGCATTTGATTCCCTCAAAAGGACAACCTCATTGCACTGGCCAATTTCCTTAAAGTAGATGTCAAAAGATCTATGCGCAAGCGAGAAATTCAATTCAAGATTGCAAAACATTTAGTTAATTCTGGCCATTTTGAAGAGTCTGCCTTAAAAGATTATGAGCCTGAGTCTTCCTTCGAACTCAAAAAATTAGAATTAGAAATTCAGGCAGATTTGGAGCTTAAAAAATTGGCATTAGAAAAAGAAAAAATACAAATGCAATTACAAATGAAAGAAAAAGAATTGCAAATGGAGGAAAGACAGAAAGAAAAAGAAAGGCAGGAAAGATTAGAAATGGAAGAAAGACAGAAAGAGAGGGAATTGGAAATGAAAGAAAAAGAATTGCAAATGGAAGAAAGACAAAGGGAGAAAGAAAGAGAGGAAAAAGAAAAGGAAAGAGAATTAGCAGAACACCAACTGCAGTTAGAAATGAGACGTTTAGAGCTTAGAAAGTCAGGAGAATTCTTCCCTTCAGACAATTTTGACATCACTAAGCATTTCAGGTTAGTTCCCCCTTTCCAAGAAAAGGATGTTGATAAATATTTTCTCCATTTTGAGAAAATTGCTCAGAGTCTGAATTGGCCTAAGGAGTCCTGGTCTATGCTTTTGCAGAGTGCTTTGGTGGGTAAAGCCAGAGAAATTTACATTCAGTTGTCAGTAGAGCAGGCTTCAGATTATGATTCTGTGAAGGAATTAATTCTCAAGGGTTATGAGTTGGTGCCTGAAGCTTACCGTCAGAAATTTAGGGATTGTGAGAAGGTGAAAGATCAAACTTACGTTGAATTTGCTCGAACAAAAGAACAACTGTTTGATCGTTGGTGTTCTTCGGAAAAGGTCAGTCAGAATTATGACAAATTACGACAACTTGTTTTGATTGAGGAATTTAAAAGGTGCATCAGAAGTGACGTCAAGACGTTTATCAATGAACAAAAGGCAGATACATTGGAGGTTGCTGCACGTTTGGCCGATGATTATTCATTGACCCACAAATCTTCATTTCTCAGCAAACCATCCCAGTCCTTTTCCTACAGAAACAATGCAGGTAAATTTAACTCCTCCTTTTCATCCAAGAATTTTTCAAAGGACAGTAGGAAATCAAATGACAACAGTTCACAGAGTTCAAGTAACACTCCCACATCATCAGATCCCAAGTCTCAATCTCCTTCTGAAAAACAGTTTGGTACACTTTCTTGTAATTATTGCAAGAAAGACGGCCATTTAATGTCAGAGTGTTTCAAATTGAAAAGAAAACGTGAAGGTCAAAGTGGTCAAAGTGGATCTAAGCCCACCGGCTTTATTTCTTCATCAACTCAATTAGAGTCTAATAATGTGTGTAACACATTTTCTGAGGTTAAACCCCTCTTATCCCCAATTAATGAGGTCAAGGTCAATTCTTCTCAAGATAGCATTATGGGTATTTCGAACCATTTATTCATGATGGTTTTATATCACTTTCTAGTGATTTCTCTTCCGCTACCCCTGTCAAAATTTTAAGAGATACCGGGGCTTCCCAGTCTCTTTTTTGGCAGATATCCTGCCGTTTTCTGAAAAGTCATTTTCAGGTTCTAAAGTTCTTATTAAGGTTCCAAGACAAGAAATTTGACCTTTTTAATCTGACAATTCTCTACCACTTAATAAGCTCAAAACCCCCATAAAGTATACATTTTCTGAAAGCCTAGATATACAGGAACATTTTGATAACCACAGTGTCACCATTGTTTACATAACTATCACGTGACAAGGTAATTTGCATAACCTTTCAAAAATCGGTTTTCCCTATGTTTTGTCTCAATACCTCAAAATATCTTACTCAAACTTGCTGGAATGCAAGCTGTCACAATGCTCTTCCAAAGTGTGTCTCAGATTTTTTATATCTTGCTTAGTTTTTTTGGAGCACAATTTTAAAGAAATCAACTATGGTAAAATTCACTGCCCTGGAAGTTTTTCCGGCATAAAAACTGTTTAAGAAGGTTTAAAAAAATTCTGAGACACACTTTTGAAGACCCATAGGACAGCTTGCACTCACATAAATTTAAGCCGCATATCTTAAAGCAATGAAACAAAACATAGGGAAAACCGATTTTTGAAAGGTTATGCAAATTACCTGTCATGTGATAGTTATGTAAACAGTGGTGACACTATGGTAACCAAAATGTTCCCCTATATCTAAGCTTTCCGAAAATATACAATTTACAGGGGTTCTGAGCTTATTAAACACTACAGAATTGTTAGTTTAAAATGGTCAATTTCTTGTCTTGGAACCTAAGGGGGTAGATTGTAATGACTACATTCCTGTTCCTCTCCATAATGTCTATTTGTCTTCGGACTTTGTTTCTGGACCTGTGACTTTAGGTATTAGGCCCTTTTTGCCTTTTGAAGGGATTCACCTTCTTCTTGGAAACGACCTTGCTGGGGACAAGGTCATTACTAATCCACTTGTGACTGATAATCCTAGTTTAGATCAAAATCCAGAGCCAATAGAGGAAGACATTCCCGGCCTTTTCCCTTCATGTGCTATTACTCGAGCCATGTCAAAGAAAACTTCTGAGAATCAAAATACTCTCAAAAATAATGTCACAGATGTTGACTTAAATGACACCTTTCTCAGTCAGGTGTTTGACACGGAGCATTCTGTTATCCCTCGTGGATTTGAAACTTCCAGTAAAACTTCTGCTGACCAAAGTCAGACATTTTCTAGATCAAATCTCATTGCAGAACAACACAAAGACCCAGATATTTTGTGTTTGTTTGACAGGGTAGATGATGAAGATAAAACTTCAGATAGCTCTGTTTCCTATTATACAAAATCTGGTATTCTCATGCGTAAATGGAGACCTCCAGATGTCTTGGTTGATGACGATTGGGCTATAAAACATCAAATTGTGGTTCCAAAGCCCTATCGTGCTGAAATATTGCGCCTGGCCCATGAAACGCCCTGGGCTGGTCATTTGGGAGTAAGGAAAACTTATCATAAAATTCTCAGTCACTTTTATTGGCCTAATCTCAGGCAGGATGTAGCACATTTCTGTAAAACTTGTCACACATGTCAAATGGTAGGAAAGCCAAATCAGACCATTCCAAAGGCCCCTTTACAGCCAATTCCTGCATTTCAAGAACCATTTAGTAGGATTCTAATAGACTGTGTTGGGCCCTTACCAAAAACAAGATCAGGAAATGAGTACATGCTGACAATAATGTGTACATCAACTCGGTTCCCAGAAGCCATACCACTGAGAAATATAAAGACAAAGACTATAGTGAGAGCTTTAGTCAAATTTTTCACTTTATTTGGCCTCCCTAAATGTGTCCAGTCCGATCAAGGCTCCAACTTTATGTCTGGTATTTTTCAACAAGTAATGGATCAGCTAGGCATTAAACAGTATAGGTCATCCGCCTATCATCCAGAAAGTCAGGGTGCTCTTGAGCGATTTCATCAAACTTTGAAAAACATGATTAGGACCTACTGTTTTGACACTGAGAAGCAGTGGGATGAAGGAATTCATTTTCTGCTCTTTGCTGTTAGAGAGTCAATTCAGGAGTCTCTTGGTTTTAGCCCATTTGAGCTTGTATTTGGACATACAGTCCGTGGCCCACTTAAGCTCGTTAAGAGAAATTCCTATCAGACGATGATGATTGTCTGAATATTTTGCAATATGTGTCAGATTTTCGTACAAAACTCTCTAAAGCATGTGAATTAGCCAGAGAAAATCTTGAGTCATCATCTCAGCAGTCAATGAAAACCAAATATGATAAAAGCACCTCAAAACGGAAGTTTGAACCAGGTCAAAAAGTTCTTGTTCTACTTCCAATTCCTGGCAAACCACTCCATGCTCGTTACTTTGGGCCATACCTAATTGATAAGAAATTGAGTGATTTAAATTACATCATAATAACACCTGACAGGCGAAAACAAAAACAACTATGTCACATAAATATGCTTAAGCCATATTTGGATAGGGATAATCCTACTATAACTCAGCCTGTCAGTGCAGTCAGTTCAAACCATTATGAAGATAGTGATACTGAAACTGACTTGAGTGATAATACTCTAAACTCAAAGCTGGGCTCGGTCAAGCTTCAGAACTCAGAAATCCTGGAGAAGCTGGAGTCTACAAAGTTGGCACACCTCCAGCCAGAACAACAACAACAGGTGAAAGAACTGCTCCACGAATATAAACACCTATTTCAAGATATTCCAACGAGGACAAACATCATCTACCACCACGAAGATGTCTGCGACAGTAATCCAGTGGAACAACATCCAGACAGACTGAATCCTGCGAAAGCGGAATATCTCCAGGAGGAAGCCAAGTATTTGCCGAACAATGACTTTATCGAACTCAGTAAAAATAACCAGACTTTGCCGTGCATACTTTATGCCAAATTCAGTGCCATTTCAAGTTTTCCAACAACAAATTGCAAGAAGATAGTCATGGGACATCCTGTTTGCTACTTTTCACACAAATTTAACAAATCCCAGAGAAACTACTCTACAATTGAAAAAGAGTGTTTATCTTTGATATTAGCTTTACAGCATTTTGAAGTTTATGTTACTTCTTCAAATCAGCCAATAGTGGTTTATATTGATCACAACCCTCTTGTTTTTCTGCAGAAATTTAAAGGCAAAAATCAGAGATTGCTAAGATGGAGTTTAATGTTACAGGAGTTTAATCTTGACATTAGACATATCAAAGGCAGAGACAATTTAATTGCAGACTGTCTCTCTCGTATTTAGAGTTTATTGTTGTTCACTTTCAAGAAATTTTACTTTAGAGTAAAACAAAATTTGAGTACTTAAATCCTTTCAAGATTACATTTGTAAAAGAAAGATTTTTCTTTGAAAAATTTTCTTTTTTTGAAGAAGGGGTGTGTTATGTAGGTCATTTCCCCCACACTCATCATGACCTGAGTTCAATTAGTCTAGAACATTCTCAAGGTCACTGCCCTTGATGACCTCACAACCTTGAATTCAATTAGTCATGTTTGGAATGTTCTGGAAAGTTGATTAGTTGTGTAAGGGAGATAATTTTAGAACAGTAATTAGCATGTCAATAAAAGTTCTAGATTGTTCTTATATGCCTTTATAAAAGGGACGTGCACAGTTTCCAGTCAGACTTTTGGGATCGTGTCTCTTGTGTGTTACTAAACTCCAGCAGTAGTCATTCTCAAGACCTTTCAAGACCTTCACTGCCAACGCTGGATTTATACTGTGGACTTTGTGCAGTTTCAAGCCTGCAAGCCAAAGGACTGTTCATTCATCCGACTGACTGTTACAACTCTGAGACTGGAGCTTTGCCGTCCCAGCTGAGATAAGTAGTCTGTACACTTTTAAAGTTTGTACTCTATCCCTGACTTAGCATTAGTTTTATTTTCGTAATAAATTTTGTTTAAACGTTAACTGCTGAGTTCACCCTTTTGTTCGTTTTTTCTGCACGTAACAATATATATATGTGTGTGTGTGTGTGTATGTGTGTCTTTCTCTCTGTGTCTGTCTGTCTGTGTCTGTCTGTGTGTTCAAGTGCACACGCCGTGCATTGATATTTACCGGTATTTCAAAGCCTCATACATATATTTGTATAAGTGCGTGCCTATGTGTGTAATATTCACGATATGTACACATACAACACATAAACACATTTTACTGGATGCGGCTGTTTTGCTCGAGGCAAACAAGTTTTTATTTAGTCTACTGAAAAACTAAATGCGTTTGTGCTGCTTCGGTCGCATTAGTCGATGTATCTTGCATATGCAAGGCATGATCGCACTTAGCATCGTACGACAGAAAAATATGACGGCCACGTGAAAGAGGCGATAGTATGAGACGATTTGCCGATGTAAACATCGAAGAGACTAGCCTTTACAAATTTATTCAAATTTGTTCAGCAAATAGGCGAAAGAAAGTCTTGGAGCATCCTTGAATACAACAGAGAATGAAGACGGCGTCATCCAGGCTTACATCGTTTGCAACGGCGACCGGTTCTTCGAAAGCGCTGTTGGCGCTCTCCAGGTAAATGGCAAGTAGTGACACAAGTTCCAAACGTAACGCCTGGGAAGAGTACTCAAACTTTACGTAATTTTCGCCTTCTTCCCCGCAGACTTCGTCGAACGTTTTCTTTAGTTCGGCACCACATCGGACAGCCCTGAAATCGCTGCTACGCAGTTCATAGATGCCTTTCAGCGACTCGGGGATTTCCGGATGTCCTCGTGCTGGCTCGACAATAATCAGACCGTAGGACAGGTGCAGTCTCAAGACCGATGAAATAATGATCCCGACGACCAAGATCGACTTGTTTCGTATGACAAGAACCATGCTTTGTGTCGGAAGACAATTTCCTATAAGGAGAAATCAAAACCTCATTCAATGACATCTTTCATCGGAATAAAAAGTATTGTAATCTCTACAAAAGACCTAATCATGCATTTTATATTCCATTTTCGTACTTATGATATACCTAGTAACATGCTGTAAAAAGCTACAGACTCGTAAATCGCAAATTGATAATGCGTCAAAAGTGTCGATCATCCGTTTTTCATCTCCACGTGGTTTCGAGTCCAACTAATACCGGCCATGTACACAATGATTTGCTGAAAAACACGTCTTGTTGACCAAATATACCTTGTAGGATTATGTCGTATAGGTAAAAAGGACGGCGTGTCCTCTCAAAAACAGCCGCGACTTGATCAAATACGAAATCATCTTCAATCCTTACCTTGTTTTTCCAAATGTCAGTCAGGATGCCGGACCTAGTAATTGTTACAAAAGCCGTCTCGGCTGGTGTTTTTATACGTACAACGATTCCCTCCATTATGTTAAGATGAGGACTTGATCTTATTGTCAGAGATAGTGCAGCTGTCCTCTGGAAACATGATCCAAGATTATTCTCTGACGAACTTACTTCTTAAAGTCATCAAAACAGAGAGTTATCTTTACATACGCAACTGGCAGGCCATGGAGACCCAGGGAGGATTTGGAGTCATCAAATAAGAAGTGTTTAAGCCTCAAGAACCAAATAATCAATAATCTGCATTGATTATGAATAGCTTCTCTGCTATTCAGATAGGTCCAACCTAGCGTTCTGAGTTCGGAGCGTGCACCCAACCCACCGCAACAAATGGTTTGACCCAACTTGATACTAAAAATGTAAGCACCTGAGCGAATTTCATGCAATAAGCACCAATCTGAAAACTCGAGTAAAAGGTACTAACAATACTGGATGTGTTCTCATCTTTATTTGTAATACTGCTGGACACTTTAATTTATTAATTTATTACACACTTATAATCTGCATGTTTGTTCAGGGCGAGGTGTTCTGCATTGTTATAATGTTTACTTGTCTCTTTACAGTTGCAAAGGCATGGCCTACAATGTTTGCACTGAGTGATAAAAAGATTGGTTGTGATGACTCCCTTTGGACTTTTCCAACGAATTGTACGGAATTGATACTGTCATGACTAATGGCAACAAGCTGGAGTGAACTGTGGAAAAGTTTATTGCTTCATCGGAGAATATTATATATATGCCTGCGTGAACACCTGAACATGTCCTTCAAGGCTTTTCTGTTGTGCTACATTCCTTGTAGTCACTGTAACACATCATCTGGTAAGGGCCAATTCTGTTCATATTTCAAGTAGCCATAAAGTGAAATATTTTCTTGAGTTGCTCGTCGACAAGGTAATGTGCTTCTGCCATGCTGCTCGAGTATGATCGAGGCACCTAGTCTATCATAGACTTCAGGGGCGTTGAAATGATAAAGCCAGGTTTGTAATGGTTTCAACACCGTCATGAAAGTCGCTAGCGACGACGGTGTATTTCCCAAATGTGCAATAGTTGATGGCAGATCGATCAGCGACGGTGTATTGCCCCAACATCTGAAGTTTCTGTTTTGAATTCAGTGTGCAATATAGGAGTTCGGATTACAATTGTTTGTATGAACGATTTGACCTGACGTCTCTCGTCAGGAGACGCAAATCTTTGGATATTTTTTTTCATAAAATTATTAACGGTCAATACAACTCCGTATAAGTACTGGCCAAACGGCTACGAAACTATGCTACTTTTTATGTGGCATCAGAATGAACTTGAGAAAGTTCTTATTTTAAAGTTGACAAGCAATTTAATGACATCTGCAAAGCAAACCCACACGTCGATTTATCCAGTACGTATACAGTTTCTTGCTTTCATAGACTAGTCTGTTTAGCCTGCTTTTAATTTTTGTGTGCTGTTATTTTCTAACCCTTTTAAGTGAATATCGAAAAATTTACTTATTTTGTCTTTATGGTTTTTATTTTACTTCGTCTTTGTACTTTGATCTGTTTTATCTTTTTGTATAGTTGATTTTTATGGTGGCGGTAAATTTGCCTTAGGCCCGTAGGTTTTTCGAAGTATATACGTAAATAAATAAATAAAAAAATAAAATAATGTATTATAATTAATGGCAGATCATAGTGAAATAAAATTTGAAATGACGCCAAGGGGTTGCTTATGTTGTTTTGTTTGTTTTGTTTGTTGGTTGGTTGGTTGGTTGGTAGGTTTGAGTACACGTACTGGAATATGCCCACATGATCAGTACCATGTAGTTTCCTTGGCACCGTATCGATCCTTGTAGGTATGCCCTGACTTCGCCGAGCTCGTATATATACTGTAACGGTTTTAAAGTGACTTTTATCTTCTCCTGCAGCATAAGACCTAACTGTCGACCCCCTAACGCAGGCGGATTGATCAACTGCTGGGCAATATAACAAAACCGGGTCAAATAAAAGCAAAAGAAAATTCCATGATCTGTAATACAGCCTGCAACTGCATCACCCTCGTGCTCACAAAGTACTTGTACTAAAGTGATTCATGATATAGACCTCTCCACCGTAAAGGACACATGAACGGAAAAATAGTGAGGCTCCTCCGTGTTACAACCAACCACGAAACCAAAATCACGTGGTTCTTGATGTACTTGCGACACTACAATAAAATGTGACACCTGTGAAGATCATTTTAATATGAAAAGGCCATAGTTTATCGAGACGACAATGATATCAAATGGCGTGCCGCGTTTCTGGTCTGTTTTTTTCTCTTTGTGTGTAGTAATATTCACAATAAACACACGCACACAACCCATTTTACTGAATACGGCTATTTTGCTAGAGGTAAAATCAGTTATACACATATTGACTGGCTATGAGGGCAACAGCATACGTCTGTACCCCGAGGGACTGTGAGTCACCCCCAAAAACAGACTGTTTCCCGAGGCCGTAGGCCGAGGCCGTAGGCCGAGGGAAACAGTCTGTTTTTGGGGGTGACTCACAGGCCCGAGGGGTTAAAGACGTATGCTGTTGCCCTCATGCCAGTCAATATGTGTTTTGTAACACACCTCATCCGTAGCGATGCATAAGAACGTACTATACACAAAACTTGTCGCATGGAGGTCTATGATGTAATATGTTGGAGTGGTTCAGTATAAAAAGTTTTTCCTTAAAAGGCCGCGATACTTCTGCAAAACGTTCAATTCACCTTGATTATAGTTTTTGTCCGTATCGAGTCCTTGTTGGAAACCAAAGCATTCAATTCTTCTTCAGAAAGTAGGATAAACAATAAATTCTGGATTATCGTTTCGATCGACCGCGACGACATCTTTGTTTACATTCCGGTCCGCGTTCGCGTCAAATATCGTTTTGACGTCAGCGGGCATCATTTTTCAGAACTGATGCCTGGCAGGCAACAGCTCAAACGAATGATGCCTGATGACGTCGTTTACGTGGATCAGCACAAAAAGAACGCATCCCACGTGACTATCAATTGGCGAATTAGAATACAGACTGCGGATGAGGTGTGTTACAATTTTTATTGAGTCTACTGAAAACTAAATGAATTCATGCTGCTCCAGTCACATCTGTAGATATACCTTGGTATACATGGGCATGATCGCACGTCGCATCGTACGACAGAAAAATATATAGGATGGCCACGTGAAATAGGTGATGATATGGGACAATTAAATTTGCCGATGTAAACATCGAAGAGACTAGCCTTCACAAATTTGTTCAAATTTGTTCAGCAAATAGTCAGGCGAAAGAAGGTCTTGGAGCATCCTTGAATACAACAGAGATTGAAGACGGCGTCATCCAGTCTTACATCGTTTGCAACGGCGACCGGTTCGTCGAAAGCGCTGGTGGCGCTCTCCAGGTAAATGGCAAGTAGTGACACAAGTTCCAAACGTAACGCCTGGGAAGAGTACTCAAACTTTACGTAATTTTCTCCTTCTTCCCCGCAGACTTCGTCGAACGTTTTCTTTAGTTCGGCACCACATCGGACAGCCCTGAAATCGCTGCTACGAAGTTCATCGATACCTTTCAGCGACTCGGGGATTTCCGGATGTCCTCGTGTAGGCTCGACAATAATCAGACCGTAGGACAGGTGCAGTCTCAAGACCGATAAAATAATGATCCCGACGACCAAGATCGGCTTGTTTCGTATGGCAAGACCCATGCTTGGCTTCGGAAGACAATCTCCTGTTAGGAGAAATCAAAACTTTGTTCAATGTCAAAATCCAGCTAACAACTTTCATTGGATAAAAAGTACGTCAATCTCTGTGGCTTGCTAAAGACCTATAAATCATGCATTTTATATTCCATCTTCGTACTTATGATACACATAGTAATGTGTTACTTTTTTCACACACTGATTTGCTGAAAAACACGTCTTGTTGACCAAATATACCTTGTAGGATCATGTCGTACCTAGGTAAAAAGGACGGCGTGTCCTCTAAAAACAGCACCGACTTGATCAAATACGAAATCATCTTCAATCCTTACCTTGTTTTTTTCCAATATGTCAGTCAGGGTGTCGGAACTTGGTAATTTTCACAAAAGCCGTCTCGGCTAGCCTTTTTATACATACAACGCCTCCATCCGTTGCAGTAAGATGAGTTCTTTGATCCATTGTCAGAGATAGTACAGCTGTCCCCTGGAAACATGATCTAAGATTAATTCTCTGACGAACTTATTTCTTAAATGTCATCAAAACCGAGAATTATCTTCAGATATACAATTGGCAGAGTGTGGAAACCCAAGGAAGATTTAAACCCTTTGAGAGCTAAAGTCAATTTATGTCGCCTTTACAAAATATACCCCAGTCAATTTTTTTCAGATTTTTGCCAAAATTTGGGTAAAAAACTGTAGCCAATGAAATGTGATGTCCATTTTGTTCAATATTATCAAAAAAATTACATGAAAATTCATAAAAAATACCGTCAATGACGCTGTACCTTCTCTAATGTGTGGCCAGGTCAGGTAATTGGTTGTTGGCATGGAGTTATTGGTAAATAGTTGATGATGTAGGGGCATGAGGTGAGATATGGACCCAAAGAACCCAAAAGATGATTAAATACATCAATCAAAAAAATTCTAAGCTACAGTATAAACTGCCTAAAGATAGTTCAGTGTGGAAAAAAGGTTAATTCAGAAATAAGAATTAACAGTCCAAAATAGTAATGACGCACTTCCCTACTGACCTGAGTGCATGTGAAATACACAACCTGGCATCTGTAAATTAAATGTATACCAAGTGATCATTTTAAGTCACTTTTAACTGTTTTTAAGGGATATTCCAAAGAGTCCTGCGGAAATGATGAAAAACGTTTATCTGGTCTTGTGTTTGTAAAACCTCATGGCTGATAATTGTCATAGTATTCAAAAGAAATTGAAAGTGAAGAAATTACTGTTTTTAATAGGCATATTTTCCTTGAAATACATGACCGTGTAAAGAATATATGCTAAAAGCGTTTAATAGTAAATTTCTTTTCAAAAATAATTTAATCTGTGACCAAAGGATTTTATTCTTTGAGTTTACAAATTCAAACATTGCAATTTGTTCAATCATCTTGTGCAGTGCAAAATTATAAAATGACTGAAAAATAAAAAAAAATAGCAGAATTACAGTCTTTGTGATGTAAAATCATGGGTTGACATCACGATAATTGTTAATCTGTTCGAAGTACTTTCTATAATTTAAAAAGAAAAGTTCATGCAGAAACGGTAACATATATTGTCAGCAATGTAGTGTTAATTTTGACTTTACATCAAAATATGCCTTTGCTGGATACCAAATATGTAGGGCGAAATATTAAAATCAGCCGTGTTCAGCAAAATCCACACAACAGCATTGATCCTTTTCTAATTTGATTTGATTTGCTTATGTTATCCTTGTATGACAGTCAGTACAATATGGAACTTGAACACAACACAGTGAATAAGTATGCTGTAAATGAAATGGTGTGGCTGCATCCACATGCAGCAATAGGAGTGCCTTTGTCTCTCACCCCTCATTTCCAACCTCTCCCATCCCTGAAAAAATAGTTTGGTCTTATATTATATATGTTAATAATTTCTGTATTTGTTTAAATGTGCGCATCTCAAAAACTTTTGATCATAAACATTTTCATTGTTTTTTATAGCTGACCAGTCAGTTAACCTGTTTATTTTGAATATTTGCGCATTTTTTCTCAGTATTTGACATTTTCAGAATAGCTTCTTATTCAATTTGTCATTTTCTAAAAGTTAAAATGCTCCTTTGTGTGGTCAAGCTTTCCAAAAGCATCAAATGTTGTACTTCATATAGGAAGGTCTGCCTCTAGAGGGCGGGCATCATGAATAGTGTTTGTTAGTTATTTCCTCCACATAAACTTCTGATTGTACTGTAAACATTGAACATTGCCGACGTCCGATTTTCCTGTCTAAAACTTCACTCATTTTCGTTCATATGACTCTGAAACTCAAGGAAACGATTGGGAAGAAAGAGTTATCTTGAAATATTGAGGTACTCGCCGATATTTTGCAAAATTAAATGAGAAAAAATGCAAGGAAAATGCCGACAGGCTACACAACGACCGTTTTCAGACTCAGAGGCATATGATCATCTGCAGATTATGCAACAGGCCCATATCACGTGAGGCCATGAGGGGATATCCACGCAACTCAGTACCAAACACTAGCGCACACAGGGTGAGCAAACACAAAGTGAGTACCCCTAACGTCAGCTCAGTAGTCTGTAATAGATCGTAGTCAACTAAGAACTTGGAGAAAGGCTTACATGTAACACTGTGGCTATGCCACTGAGTCCCTTTGATTTTTGTCACAGCGCAAAATCGTTCTCCTACACCTCAACCTGAACCATGAACACCCCACCCCCACCGTTTATGATATGACCCATCACAATGGCATAACGTCAACGGATCTTGACAGACGGAAGTATTGACAGACGGAAGTAGTTGACACCAGCATACTGGTTTCAACTCTAATACCTTCTCTGTCTATAAATAGACACGAGAAGGTAAAAATGGTAAAATGTTGCTCTAAAATTTTGGTGGGAAAAATTACGGCTCTCAAAGCGTTAAAGATTCATCAAATACGAAAAAATCAAGCCTAAGGAATCAAATGATCAATATTCTGAAAATGGGGGACGGGTAAGAGGCTTGGATGGATTTGAAAAGATATTACAAAGAATGCAATAACAATTCTGCCCCTCGAAAAACGACAACAATGCTCTCATGAATCAACAAATGTTACGTCTGTGTAGTAGAATGAAGCTTTTGTAGAAGTAACAGTTACGTTTTTCAATTCTTAGAATACAGCTTGTCGCTTCCCGAAATGCGATGTCAAATGCGTTGTGCTCGACTTGTCATTGCAACTTTTGAACCTGTGGGTGTGTAATGCTCACAATGGGACGGTTATCAACCAAAGCACAGTCCGCGGGGTAGTATTTCTTCGGTCAACGGTAACATTGCTTGTGTTTTGTTAGCGAGACTTAAACATTTTATTTCACCTTGCTTTAGGAAGGAGAAGAAGAAGTAGAAGATTTTTTTCAAATGAACGTTTATTACTTAAATAAACTCCTGTACAGAAAAGTACATATAATCATTTCAATTTTGAGACGAAAAGCATAATTGAAATCAGACAATGCGTAATAGCAAATGATAATCAATTATTGAAAAAAAAAAACTAAGCAAAGTTGGGCTTCAGTGACGCTTGTTTTATATAAGAAATAATGGTTACAAAAGTAAACAGGAGATTTTTGACTTTGTACGACAAGAAATTATTGTCATTTATGCATTTTGACGCTGAGACTGGATGGCGTTTTCAGAAGCCGGTATGTGGAAAGACAACAATCGACTTCTTGTCATGTTAACTTAGTGTATTTATTAAAACACGACATTCCTATACAATACACGCAAAGAGTGGAATAATTTGTAAATTTTCATGCTACAGAGATACGCCGAAAAACTTCAATACAGAATCGCATAGAATCGCCAAGCGCTATTTTGCTCATATTTATTTTTAACGATAATGTGAAGATAATTCATCTAAAATAGCAGGTCAAATTTCAAATATCATGAGTTCAGCTATAGAGCCCTCTGGTTTAGAGTATATGGTTCAGCTAAACTCTAAATTTCAACGTAGTATATTTGCTGTCTTATCCTTGCGAATAGGAAAATGTGTGCTTGTAGTGTACATTTGTCTGCTCGTCTGCCAATGTTCAACAAAACTTGTTTGTCCATCTTCTCCTGTGTTTGACTATGTATACATACCGTTTATCTGACCGACCGACTGTCGTAGTGCTCTGTTTGAGGATAGCAAAATGCATAAAACTTAAGTAACATATATTATTATTGTATACTTTAAGTAATCTGTGATATATATACATACATACATACATACATATATATATATATATATATATATATATATATATATATATATATATATATAATACAAAGCACTACATCGGACTCACGGACTCTGCTTTTAAAACAAGATATACATATTACAAATACACTTTTAACACATCAAAACACACACAGGAACTGCACTGAACTCTCAAATACATATGGACCCTCAAGGACAGCAACACAAAATACAACGTCACATGGTCCATCATTGACAGAGCCCAGCCTTACTCAACCAAGACAAAACGCTGTAAACTCTGCACGACAGAGAAATTATATAATATCCACTCAGACAAGTCAACACTGCTAAACAAGCGTATAGAATTTCTTTCGAAATGTGGACACAGAAGCACATTCCTTCTAATTAACACTTCAACGCGAAAGACAACCGCCTAGTTTGATATACACCTGACCCTGTATATAGGTAGCAAAGAGCTCGCCAACATCACTACTGACGATTGCCAAGCGCATGAAACAGTCTGTAGAGTAACCACGATAAGTTCCACGCCTAGCAATACACACATATATATATATATATATATATATATATATATATATATATATATATATATATATATATATATATATATATATATATTATATATATATATATAAATTTGTCATCTTGACATTTCACACAGTTGAATATTTAAAGTTCGTGGACACTTTAATTTATTAATTCATCACACACTAGTACTGTGCATGTTTGTTCAGGGCGACGTGTTTGGAACAGTTATATCTTCTATTTATCTCCTGATGGTCGCAAAGACATAGGTTACTTTGTATGCACCGAGTTATAAACGGGTTCGCTCGGTGATGACTCCGTTTTGGTGCATTCCAATTAATCATACATGCGGGATTGATAGGGACACGAATAATATCGACGAGCTATAGTGAACTGTGTAAAAGTTCACTGCATTATCGGAAAATATGACATATGGCCTGAGTGAACGCCTGGATATGTCTTTGTATGGAGGCTTTGCTACTGTGCTTCATCGCTTGTAGTCATTGCGGCACGTTATCTGGTAAAGGCGCTAGGCCAATTCTGTTCATACTTCAAGTGGCCATAAAATCAAATTTTTTTGAGTTGTCGTCACTGTGACTCTCGTATTCCTCATCGACAAGCTTCTGCCGTTCTGCCCGAGACCTCACGGGCGTTGAAATGAAAAAGACTTGTTTGTAATGGTTTCAACGCCGTCATAAAAGTCGCCAGCGACGGTATATTTCTCAAATGTGCAGTACTTAATGGCATATAGGTGACGGCATATCCAATATGTAATGGTCAGTGCCAGATCTGCTAATATGTATTGCCCCAATTATGTTGTAAAACAAATGTGCAATATATTAGGAGTTCGGTTTTTTATTGTTTGTGTGATAAATTTCAACTTCTGTCTCTCGTGAAATGTTAACGGCCAATACAACTGTTCGTATTATTTTTCCTTAAGGTCCCAAGTTATATTTTAATGTGCCGGGCAGACAGCTGCGACATTGTAAAGTACTTTATTGAAAGTGTACAAACGATTTTAAAGATGTCTACAAAGAAGACTCACTCATTGATTTGTCCAGTTCAGCTTCTCTCTTTCCGTAGACTAGTCTGTAAAGTCCACTTTATTGGACTTTTTCTGTGCTTATGTTTTCTTATTTTTTTGTGAATATCGAAAAGGTTGCTTATTTTGACCTTGTTTTGTTTTACTTTGTTCTTTGCACTTTGTTCTGTGTTATCTTTTTGTATAGTTGATTTTTAGCGGTGGCTGTACATTGGCCCCAATTGCCCATTGGATTACCGAAATAAATGAATAAATAAATAAATATGTAATCGTTTATGGCAGTCCAGCCAAGGTGTATTGTGCCAACATAATGATGGGAGCAAAGTGAACTAAAATTTGAAAAGACGCCAAGGAGTTATTAATGTTTTTGTGGTTGTTTGTTTGTTCCAATATTGATATAGTAATATTGACACGTACCAGAATATGCTCTCTTCACCATTATACAACCGGTACTGTTGTAATACTGTTTCCTCGGCAAAGTGTCAATCCTTCTAGGCATGTCCTCACTTCCCCGAGCTCGCATTTACATATTCCGTTATACACTCCGCACTCCCACTGAGGGACCTCCTCGGAGACGTGTCATGTGTATGGGAAAGGGGTGTGATTACTGTTGCAATAAGATTGGTGGAAAAGAGGGCTTCTCCTTTGTCCTGAAGGCTCATCATTCACCTTTGGGATAACTCGTCCAGCTTGCTGAGAGCCTATACGCGAGATCTTCTTCAAAGTATACACTTCGCAAAGAAATTCAGTTCGTTTCAAATACATAGTCTTTAGTTCTGAAGGATGGGCAAGCTTAATAGATGCCCTCACCCAAAATACAGCTCTTCGCATGTCAGGTGGGTGTGTATGGGTGTAGGGGTGTAGGGGTATAGAGCGAGACTGAAAGAGTGGATCATCGTTCGTCGTCGTCCTGCTTTAAATCCTCAAAGCATTGGCATGACTTTAGAATGAAAGATCCGTCGCTCGAGGGCGCTCTCTACGCTGCCCCTCTTCGAGGGACTGATGCTGGCTGCATCAAAATTATGGTACCTGGCATCATTTGATCACGTACCTAAAGAAATAATAAATGAAGCAAATAATAAATTATGGAATTTCATTTGGAGAGGCAAACGAGAAGTTATAAAAAGGTGCATTTTCATTCAAAGATATGATGATCGTGGCAAAAAGTTGTCTACATTTAAGAAAAAATTAATGCACTCCAATTAAAGTGGCTTACGAAATTTATTCTCGTAAACTAGCCACCGTCCTGTTGTTCTCATGCAAATTGGTTAACCACCACATATGTGGAATGGTGAACTGTTGTGAATATAATTCATTAGTATATCAAGATGATTATTTGTTTTTATTTATCATTACTGACCTTGTTTTGGATTGTTGTTCTAATATTGCTTTCGTGATGACTGCGTTTACGATTCATCGCCTCAGCATGGAATAAAATTCAAGCATGGAATAACAATCAAATAATCAAGGATGCAACGAATAAACTATGAGTACGCTCAATTATACGGGTATTTTGAACTAAATTTTAATTTTTTAGTATCAAAGGTATTTCAGATATAGCAATCCAAAGCGAACACAACGTAACGAAATTGCGATAGGAAATAACTGCTCCAGAAAAAAACTTACAGCTGATACATGAAGAAATTGGAAAACGATTTTAATGATTATGATAACAATGGATGAATTAAGACAATAACAGAAAAGACAGGAAAATTAATTTAAACACTGAGTAAATGTGTCTTTTTGTGAATGTGTTCCTCTATATATTTATAAGTATTTCTTCTCCGTCTGTAGATCAAAAATTTAATGAAAGCCCTGAGAGGGTATTTTAAATTCAAATTAAATTTACCAGCGTAAGTTCAGTTCAGATACTGCCTTGTGGTTCTAAATGCAGGAACCTTAAATTGTCATTCTACGAAATTATACTGTCGTTTCAATTTTATTAGAGCTGGTTACAGGTTCATCTCGTTATCCGCAAGCTTAGAATGTCACCCCTACCTTCCCTCTCCTCCAACCCCTCTCTCTCTCTCTCTCTCTCTCTCTCTCTCTCTCTCTCTCTCTCTCTCTCTCTCTCTCTCTCTCTCTCTCTCTCTCTCTCTCTCCCCCCTCAGACATGTCGTTTGTACTTTATGATTGTACGTCAGACTATTAATTTCACGGAAAAATCTTAATTTGGCGGGAATTTTCTTCGGAGTATCATTGTTTGTGAACTGAATTTTGCATTTTTAGACATTTAAAGCGAGCTGCGGAAAGACAGAGCTACGGATGTAAAACTTCGCCGAAAGAAAATGAATAACTCATCAAGTGATGGTTGTTCGTACAATGTGAGTGCACATCAATGTGCCGTCAATGCCAATGAGGGCGCTAATGACGATCGCACTGTGTGCATAGGGGTTCTTTGTATATTGACGTGGGTTTGTTCCGCACTGGCACTGGCAATGCAACGATTGGTTCATGTAGAGGTCAACCTTTACTAACACTCTGAAGCTGAAAGAGATTCACATTGTAGTATTTTTCTTTGATGTTGTTTTGATATCAACAGGTGCAGCCAACGGAGCTATTCATCGAAAAAGCTGTTCCAAGAGCAATTTTTGAGGGCAGGGGAAATTTTATTTTTGCTCGGGCAGGGGACATGTTTTTAAGTGGCAGGGGAGCAAATTTTAGTGTTTTTTGTAGGGCAGGGCAGATATCGGTTGATTGTCCTGGGGACAGGGCTTGGCGAAAACGAGGGAGGGGGAAAGCTACTTTTAAAATGGGGGCGGGGAAGTTGAGCCATGGTGTTTCCGGGGATGGGGACACAGGGCAAGTACTTATAACTTTTCATGTCTGCAGGGGAAATCGAATGACAAAATTCTGAGGGGATTTTTTCCAGGGCAGGGGAAATCGGCAAGTTGTTTTCGCCACAGGGCAGGGGAGCTTCAAAAATTCAAGTGGGGAGGGGAAACAGGCAAAAATAAGTGGGGAGTGGGTAAAAATGAAGTTTGAGTGCGGGAGGGTAGGTCGAAAAATTATGAGTGGGAGGGCAAATTATGAACAGCTAATTAATTACCCTCTTGACTTAAAATTAGTCAGTTCACATTGGTTGTCATACACAATATATCCTATCATTGTGAGGACCCCTTTAAGAGTGCATTGTTCGTTGGCTGCACCTGTGATATGTTATTTGTAATTTTAAAACTCAATTAGCACTAACTTTTGAAGTATTTTAGAGGTTTTTGTTTTGTTTGAGTGATAAAACGCTTGTTCTATTCGCTAAATCATATCGAAATGTGTGATATTTAACTTGTCAACACAACCTGTACGCGTCTTATTGTTCAAGACTGCAGCTGAATTTTAGTCCGAGCTAAAATTGGTTCGTCAACAAAAACACAGAAGGCGTTTGTCGTCAAGATTGATACTTTCTAATTCAACATTATTGCTCGGGGGAGAAGAAACATGTACTTGTTTTGTGAAATAAACAATCATTCCAATGGTTATCAAACGCTGAAGTGAATGTGCATGGTTTGGACCTGTTTACTTTGAGCACATACAAATTTCTTTCCAGGAGGTTAGATTTAATGAAACAAAGTGGGCTATATGTCTGCATTTAAACAACAAAGACGAGCCTTTTTTACCAGCTTAAATGTCTTAAAAGAATGCCACTGTTCTCCTGCATATATCCCGTGGGACATTATGTAATTATTCTCCGACAGTTTTAAGTGGTATGTTTTGACATTTTGCCAAATGTCGGCAGATGAAGGCCTTTTAATGTAGTGTTCTGACTTGGCAATCGTATTTCGATCGGCAATATGTTCTTGAGGTATTTCCTCACATTTGAAGTGAAACCTTTTACGGTTTTACTAAATGGTCAAGTTCCGCACACAACTGACACTATATACAAGGCTGGACATACGCATTACAAAAGTTTGGACCTCATGCAAGTTTTTGTTATGAAATCGTAATTGGCGGTGCCTTTCATATAGATAATGATAGCTGCTTTACCTTACATTTTGGCAAAAAGGTCAAACAGAGCGACTTTGTCCAATGCGGCTGACATATACCATGTACTCCGACGGCCTGATTAAAATAGAAATATATCGAAGTTGAAACGGACATGAATGCTTACAAATTCTCAAATAATTTGTCCACGGACATATAAGGAGTCATGCATACTGCTCTGTTAACGCAATATTAAGAAATATGTGTCTGGTGCAAATAATCTCGAAAGAGAAACAACAGAAATAACAGTAATAGTGATCGGCACGATTGATTATTCCCGGTTCCTGAGACCTCAACTTCTGCTTGTAAAGAAAAAATAAACGTTTGAGAATCAGACTGAAGCAAAAAATTTGATTTCGTTCCTTTAAAATGTTAAATTCAGGACACTGGTTGACCACAAAATGCCATGGATTAAAAATGTTATGAATTTAAAATACATGTTACACAAGTTTCAACTAATCCAATGACATTAGAACTAGTACTGTCGAGAGCTTTTAGAATTTTTAAGCGAGAAATCAAGGATAAAATTGCTTCACAGTCCTACAAGATACGCGTCACCATTTAAAGAAAACGTTTTGCGCTGGGTTGTTGTTCAGAACGTGACATTAAGTTTAGGTTGCCTGTAAACGTGCAAGAAGAAATTCCTCCCTTTCAATGATGGGACTTTTGTATGACCTGGCATTTCAGTAGATGATGTGAAAATCACTCTGAGATAAATTTTCATTCGTGTTTTGAGGTGCATACTGTACAGTTGTAGCTCAGGTACACGCCAGCTACTTGAGATATAAAGCAGCTCCCTCGAAGCGTCCCGCTAATAAAAAATATGACCCTATCTTCAAGTCGCGGGGCATATCGCACTGTACATTTTGTTTACGGTAGAATGCGCCTCGGGGACAGATATTCGGACTCTCAAACTTTTGCAATTCTTTTCTGATCTACCACTTGTGGGGGTCATTTTGAAGCCCTGAAGGAAATTAAAACTTTGACAGTCTTAGTTTATTTGTTTTCTAAATCGAAAATTTTATTTTCCCCATAGAATTAACACGTTTTGCTAAAAAGTATGATCATTTTCAACCCCTTTTGTAAAAATTACACTGGCTGCCTATTAGTTCTCGTATCCACTACAAACAAGGGTCATGAATACCTGCAACACTTACATTTCTTCTTCACTGATGATATACTCACCTCATGTCATTTTGGTCAGCCGGCCCTTCAATATTATAACATTTTCAAGTATATCGTAAGACAAATCATTAACTCTGTCTCTGTAATCAAGAATTGATCAGTTTATGTGTCAAGTGGTCATCATCAACATTATCAGTGCTTTCACAACTTTTAAATTCCAGAAAATATGTCTCCTGTTTTTCATACTACACATTCGGAAAGCTCTTCGGACCTTGATAGTATGCATGTCACTCACAAGTGGTGCGTCCGCAACTGACGTAATTATACCGTGTCCAGCCCTAATTCTCATAAGCAAATGACTGATCAGAACATTTGGCAGTCAAAAATGACGTAGATTCTCCATTGTGGGTTAGCACAAATTTTGTCACCGTTGTAACTGCAAATATTAATGCGCAAGTAAGAAACTGAAACTGGTGATCCTGCTGATGTTTTCTTTTGAGAGAAAGTAAAGCTTATATTTTTAAAAAGATGCAGACAATCGCCATTTTGTGGTCTAAACTTTCGTTGCTGACTGTGCACAGCATTGTTCATTTCATAACATTTGCTGAGAGAGCATCTTTGTGAAATAGGAAACATGTTTAAATTGGCATATTCACTGAAATCTATGATCTGATCAACTAAGACTACCGGCTAACCTTGAACTAATACCATGGAAACCTCGCTTCTACCTCCATACACAGACAAAAACTTTGCTGTAATAGCTTCATTTGACCACGGTCCGGACCTAGTTCGACTATATTTCTCTCTTCTCACTGTTTCCTTATTTCCTGTTTTTTTTCTCATTAGTAGTCGTTTTCACTCTTAGTTTCTTTCTTAGCTGTAGAGACTATCTATCTAAAGTATTTGTAACTGCCCGCTTTCCTCGATCCGCTGCTACCGTCTATTCAGAAAGTTGATGGCATGTGGGTGTTTGGGTGTCTCGAAACTACCCTAATACAAAGCGCACCCGAGTCTATTGACCCGGGGATCTTGAAACCTTTTCGCGCATGCTCATTTTAGCTCTGGTCAAAGTCCAACGCTATCACCTGACAGTTGCGTGTCATGGCCAGAACTTCGCTGTCAACCAAAGGCCGACGACAAGAGCAGGATAGTATTTGAAAGACGAGATATGACAGACTATTTCCCCGCAATTCAAAATCTAACCAAATATCATCGTTAAAAATTAACCAAAAAGTTCGTAAATCTCCGATCATGCTTTCAATATTTTTATTTGTAATTTACGAACGTTACGAGCGAAGAGCACAGAATTAGGAAGACAAAAAGTAAAGCAACGCATGGCCGTCATAACTGAACATTTTCGTTAATTTATTTGCTTCATAGACGCATTAGTATCGAAACTGAGGAAGAACAGATTGGTCATCGTCTTTCTATTCGTACATATTCTAGCATCGGTCTTGCTCAGGTCACCCTTTTGGTTTCACATTAAGGAAGGCGATTCTTTCTGCCTTTCAATTACCAATTTTTGTGTAACTTATATACTGACAAATGTTAGCCCCCGTATAGGTCGAAAGTTCCAAAGCGAGTACACATGTGAGCTAATATCGCACCGATGTCTGTCTGTCTGCATGGTGTCTGTTTGTCTGCCTGTCAGTCTGTCTGTCTGTCCATATGCATCTCTGTCTCTGTACATGCTGTAAGTGTGTTGGCCCGGTATCTCAAGAACGACTGATCGGATTGGAATGAAATCTATATAGATTCAGTTTTTGATTGGCAAGAACTGACTAGTTTTTGGAGGTGTGGCTTGTGTATTAATGCTTATTTGCATAATTATTGATTTTAAGAACTGCTTCACAAAATTTGACGACATTGGCTACAAATGTTGATCACACTAGGATACATCAGCTGTGAAAGATGTTGAGAGGTGACATGAAAGGTATTTGCTATTTGCACTTACTATTTTGAGTGGTGTTACGATGGCAGTGAAAGAAATTAAGTATATTTATTTCAATCAATTAAATATTTGAAAACTTAATGATTTTTTGAATTATCTGAATATTGTTCGTGATGTTGATTATATAACAATTAATTCAATGAAGTTGCAAACTTGTGGCAAAAGTTTCAATTTACAGATAACTGTACTGAAAACACGGGAGCACTTTCAGGTCATATCGTGTTATGTTATAATATACGAAGCAGTGGAAGATCTAGGCCCAATGTATGCAATTCCAGACCCTTTGGAGCCTAAAATTATTGGCGTTTTTACATGTATTCAGAACAACAATATGACTGCAATACCCTAATAATAACCAAACAATAGTTTCATTTTATGTGAATTACCATGAACAAAACACTAAGTCTTAATACAGTGCTGGGAACAGACGATATCCATACAAATGAGGGAGGTTTTGTGAGTTTTCATTCATCATCTCATGCCGTGATCAGCACATGCTCAGCTCATTTAATACGCAATCCAATGATTCATCATTCCGGGTTATTTCCAAAATTGGCCACGCTACACCGTAGTATTTTTCCCTGTCATTAGCCAATCAGCGACCAGCGCGCCATCAGTAAAAATTGTATTTCCTGGCAACCTCCACCTGCGTCCGTGCACAGTCCTCGTGGGCTATTCAGCTCTGGGACTATTCGCCCCATAGACGAGTAGGGGTATTTCTCGCTTCTGTACACTCGTCTATGGGGCGAATAGTCCCAGAGCTGAATAGCCCACCAAACGACTGTGGTCCATGGTTACGTACGCCATAATGTGTTGAACTCTATCTTGCTATATGCGCCTCCGCTGCACCATTCACATAACTTTCTTGTGTATTATCGTAGATCCGTGTAAAAATATTGTCAGTTGTGAAAAAAGGTTTTTGCCAAAACACTTGGCGTTGCACATTTCATGGGAATACGGACGTCGTTCGTGAAATAACAATTTATCGCGCCGTATTCTGTCATAAATGCCGAAAAGTTGTTTGGCCACTCTGTCAAAACCATGGAGCTAGCTCCATGGTCAAAACACATTTTCAAAATCGTGCACCAATTTGAGTCTGGCTCAGGCAACGAAACCCCATGTATCGCCGTGATTCCTGGACTCTTGCCTGAAGTTCTGCGAAATACAAATAGTGTACCTCCACAGATTGTATCAAAGATGGCAGCGATCAAAATTCTACCTATTCTGTCATCGATCAGTTGTTGTTGTGTGGCCACTCTACATATTTTCAAATCGCGTACCATTTTCAGTCTGGCTCAGACAACCAAACCCAATATATCGCTGTGATCCCCGGACTCTGGCCTGAAGTCCTGCAAATTATAAATCGTGTACCTACACAGATCGTTCGGAAAATTCCATTTGTATAGGAAGTGGCAGCGATCACAAATTCCACGGTATTCTGTCAGTGGTGTGGCAACTCTGTCAACACATATTCAAAATTCGTGTACCATTTTTAGTCTGCGTCGGACAACCACAACATAGGTATCATTTTAAAGCTCTGACATCGCTCTTACTTCTTGCAAAACGCCATACGCGTACCTAAATAGATGACCTTGAAAACAGTATTTCTCTAATAGCGATGACGAACATCTACAAAATTATTCTCGGTACTTGAGCGAAATCGATAAACTGGGGTTGGAAATGAATCGTAAATGTTTCGAATATTTTTTAACTCATCGGACTCGTTGTTGGACATGACCTTCTGCAGAACACGTGGATTATGTTGACAGTCGAAATTCGTCGAAATTCATAAGACAGAGGCTTAATATTAAGCGGCCCAAAGCTGCCGATCACACTTGGCGCGTAATTTGTGACCTGGCGTGACCAGTACTTTATTAATGATTTAATCTGGTCGATGATTGGCTAAAAGGCGGAAAACATTATCATAATCAGTCGCCAATTTTGCAATGACCCGGACTGTTCATTGTGGAATACCATTATGGTAGTTAAGGTAGTATGTACCTCTAAAACGAAAGACTAAACCTTTGCTCAAACTATCCTCAAGAAATCTTTCAACTGTCCTCTTTCAAAATCACGAATAAAAATCGGGGTCACCATGCAAATTTGGTACTACAGAAACAAATTACCCAAGATTTACCGATATATGAAAATCAAAATGGCCGCCACCCCAATGTTAACTCTATGGAGAAAAATAAAATTTTCGATTTTCGAAAAACTGAGAATGTGAAAAGTTTTCTCGAATCAAGAGCTTTAACATGAACCCCACAAGCGGTAGATCAGAAAATAATTGTAAAAGTTTGAGAGTCATAGTATCTGTCCCCGAGGCGCATTCTACCTTAATATGTTTTTTTCGGTCTTTTCTGTTGCAACATTAATCGAGACGCGAGCACCGGTGCCGTAATCAGTGGTGTACTATAACGTAAAGTTGCAAAGGGTACTGCATTACAATCTCATTGAATCCATTCTTCATAAAACTGGTTTGGAGCCGGCTGTATTCTTGTACAGGAACTTTATGAAATCTGCGATTGTGAAAACTGTTACACCAACGCCACGTGCTACGATTCACGATTCATGTTCTGCAGTTAAAGCTTGAAACAGATGCATTTTCACTAAAATTTACACTGATAAATCACCACTGGGACTTCAACAGAGTCTCCTATCTTCTATAGGGGTAAGCCTAATTCACGTGCCGCGTGCCACGAGCCACGCGCCGCGTGCCGTGAGCCAAGGAAGTTCATGATGCACGATTAACATGTTTAAACTAGAAAAAGGTGCATTTTCACTCTAATTCACTTTATCGATTCATCTTCACTGTTAAATCACATTTAATAGACGCCTTGTATGTGCATAAAGTAGTGACCTGCGATATGTGTGTTCACGAATTCAACATGCGCTGGCCGAAAAGGGACTGGAAAAAATTAAAGGGAGGGAGGGCGAATTTTTCAAAATGATGCTAAGAAAAGTGACTCTCCCCAATTGTTATGCCGTCCCTGTACGTGCTATAGTCAACATCAATTTGACAAATATTTTCCAATCATAATGTGACACCTCATCTCACCAAATATGAAGGCTGTTGCACTAATATACTGGCAAATAAGTTAAATTCAGGTCAAAGGTCATCCTGGTTACTTGATATTTTTGCTGTACACTTTCCTCCCATGATGGCCGTCCAGCAAACATCAGACCTTTAGCCATATTGGCTACGTCAAACGTCATCCTGGTCGCTTGATATTTTAGCAGAAATCTTAGTTAACATAATCAGACCTCCACTTCTGTTAGCTAGACTATAATTTATAGATGTTCATAATTAGTGAGGTACAGGGTGATTTGAGGGTCACCAGCCGTCTTTGACTCTTACGTAGGATAAGCCACAGCTTAGTTGCAGGGGGGGTAGGGCAGGTCAAAAGTCATAAATTATCAAAAATAATATCGTAAAAATCTTCCTAATAATATCATGGCTTAGGACCTAGATAATTGAAATATAGCAACCTTATCATATGGTCTACAAAATAATGTACAGAATTTTGATTGATCAATTTTAATGTTACAATTTTACGCGCAGTGTGATTTTGAAAAATACTGGCCCTCCCTCCCTATAATTTCTCTCGAGTCCCTTTCTGCATATGCCCCTTGATGTAGAATTCGTAAACACACATTCGCTGGTCACCGGTTCATGCATTTAGAAGGTGGCGTTGAAGCCCGAATGTTGATTTATCCATAAAAATGAATCAATGAATTAAATTGGAGTGTAAATGCACCTATTTCTAGCTTAACATGCTATCGTGCATCGTGAACTTTGGCTCTGGGCTCGCGGCTCGCGGCACGCGGCACGTGGCACGTGAATTAGGCTTACCCCTTCTATAGGCATGAAGTGATGGCCTGCTGCAATACGTGTGTTTACGAATTCTACATGGACGGAGTGAGGTAATTACAGTAATGGAATGGATACAATTACAGGGAGAGAGGGCCAATGTTTTTCAAAATGGTACGTAAACTAGTGACCCTTCAAGAGTGATTTAAAGAAAAAAACTGACCCACCCAATTTTCATGCGCAACTGAAACTGGTTACTGATTTATAGGCCAAGCAGTAGAATCAAGGTCTGGTCATGTGACATTTTGTCGATAAACTTTTCTCCAATACTTATCCCTGACCACCGCAAATCAGACTTCTTGCTCTATTGGCTAACCTAGAAGTAGATATGTGCACAATTAATGAAGTACGGGATGAGATAAGGGTCAAAGGGACACCCCCAAACTTGGGTTTGCAATTTGGTTCCATACCGGTCATTCTTCAATAGACACTAGCCCTCTTAGCCTCTTACATAGGATAAGATAAAGTTATAGCGTAGCTGCAGAGGTGTAGGGCAGGTCAAAGGTCATAGAACATTATGAAAAGTAATACTTAAAAAATCGTCTTCTCAAAACTGACAGGGCTTGTGACCTTGAAACTTGGCATAGAGGAACCTTGCCCTACGGTCTAATTCGTAAAGAAATTTGATTGATCAATTTAGATGCGAATAAGGTCAATTTTAAAGTGTAAAATCCAATATGACCGTATTGGAAAGGGTCTAAATATTATTGATGTGGATTGGGACACATAGGGGAAGGTCACTGTTTGTTGCTCATGAAAGTTGGTGAGGGTCACTTTTTTCCTTTTGAACATCTTTAAAGGGCCACTATTTTGAAAAAGACCGGTGCTCCCTCTGAATAATTTCTGTGTAGTCCTTACTTTAATAACCTCGACCCAAACTACGTGAAGAATTCGTGAACATACGTTTCGCAGGCCACAAATTCGTGCATATAAAGGTGCTGTTGAAATCCTGATGGTGATTTATCAGTGTACATGAATCGATAAAGTTAATTTAGTGAAAATGCATCTTTGTCTAGCTTAAACTGCAGAACGTGAATCGTGAATCGTGCCACGTGTCGCTAGAATCAGGGCTTACCACTCTCTTAACCCTTTCACCCCAGTTCCCTGTATACAGGTCCAACTTTACCATAGAAAACAATGGATTTGGGACAAACCATGGTGGTGAAAGGGTTAAGGCAGTACCCGCCTCGGGGACAGATATTCGGACTCTCAAACTTTTCCAATTCTCTTCTGATCTACCACTTTTGGGGGCTCACTTTAAAGCTCTTGGCTTAAGAAAACTTTTCACTGTCTTAGTTTCTCGAAAATTTTATTGTTCTCTATAGAGTTCACACAGGGATGGCGGCCATTTTGAATTCCAAATATTGAGAAATCTCGGGTAATTTTCTCTCTGGTACCAAATTTTGTACGGTGACCCCTGAGTTTTATTTTTGATTTGGTAAGAGAAGTGTCCAAAGCTTCATTGAGGAAAGTTTGAGTCTTTCAATTTTAACGTGCATACTAACTTAACCTGCAAGAGGTTTTTATGTCACAGAATAAGAAATCCACTTGACGTCAGTCGCCCATGGGAATAGGGACACGTATCTGCACCACGGCCTACATATACATGAGGGTGTGGTTAATCAGTCCCCACTACGATCATAAATCTGACAGCTAAGGGATGGGCCATTAGATAATGGGAGTTGGGATGGTCAAAAAACATAAAAACACTAACTTTCAAAGCAAAAAGTGAGGGAAAAATCTTCAGACTAGTTTGCAAAATAAGAAAATAAAATCAGAACGCATAAAATTGTAAATCTGACAGTTTACTTAGAGAAAATATGGCACATCATGACTCACTTGGAAAAAAAATTCAAAAAATTCACAATTTTACAAAAATGTTCACAATCTGATTGTCACCCCTGACCTCCCAAGATCTAATGGTCCGTCCCTAATGTTAAACGAGTATCGATCACGGAATCATGCTGAGGTGCACCTTGTATACCCTCTACTGTATATGGTTTCGCCTGCCATCTCAGGCTAGTTGGTCTAGTATGACGTGTAGGAAGCTCATTGGACTGTTCAGACGTGCCTGTGCTGTTGTAAAACATTAATAGAGTAACAAGGGAGATGACCTGTTTAAACGAAGGTGAGGGAATGAGGCAGTCAAAGTATATAAGCTACTGCGACAAAACTTCATGCTCACAATTGCAAGCACAAAACATTTTCGACCAGAATTAATATACCTTCCTAAATAATCCTTCCATGTTTCACCAACTTTGACTTGTCTGTCGGCTAAAATCAAACAAGTCCCAAATGCTGCAATGTCATTTTTTTCGAACTTATTTCCATTGTAGAATTTTCTGTTTTTCAAACAAGTCAGTCCAAGAGGATGTCATTTTTCCTTTCTCAAGTTTCGATAATGTCTTAACTTGAGTACAAGTATTTGTTTCGATTGCAATGTTAACAGTCGGTCGAAGGTTTTGGATTGGTAGCTCTGCATTTTCAGATTGTAAAAAATCTTGAGTTACGCCAAGAAAAATAAAAAATTGTTTCTCATCCTAGACATATTGCAAAAATGGTGACTGTTTTTCTTCTCATTTTTTCATTCTTCAACCAACAACAGCGTGCAAAAAACATGAAAGCGACATAGGAATGCACGCAGAGATAAATGCACAGCAGTGTTGCTTTGGTATTTTTGTATAGCAACAGTTCTGTGGTTTGACTTTTAGTGAAGCAATACACAGTTTTGACAGCTTAATATAACTGTGACATACCGGTATGTGTGCAGTTCTGAATGGAATGATAGTGTCAGTTATTTTGTTTACAGTTCTGTTTTTTTACAGCGCTGTGGTTATGCACTATCGTCGCGTATTTTGCGTTTATTTTTTTTTTTCATTTGTTTCCCCATGAGCAGAAAAATAAACGTTGACGCGGCGGGTCTGCATTGTCGCGCGCGAGGATGAGAAACAAACTTTTTATGTGTCTTGGCCTTACCGAAAGGATTCTTTAGACGAATACATGACGTTACAGATTATAAGACGAACACATGACGTTACAGATTAACAAGGCTTTTTCGTACATACTATGTAGTAAGAACATGCACCATTCCTGCATACAAATGATTTTCAAATGTAGGGATCTTGCTGCCTTGTCGTTACTCTTGAGTCATATAAATTTGGACTACCAAGGTTTTTGTTGCTCTAGTATTATATCGTATTGTCTTATGTCAACTGGAAACAGCAATATCATGCCTCGCAAATACTAGACTTTGTATTTTTGGCGACGGAGAATGTTATGAAAATATAACTGAAGGTCATCATTACTGTGATGTATACTTACAGATACAGAAATTATAGTATTACAAGTCATCGTTGATGACACAGTCCCCGCTCGCACCATTAATTGACATGCACACTTACATAACAATACAATGTCTGTGTGCCAGGTTTGAACGAAATCTGTTCAGGGATAGTTGAGTTATGGTTCAAAAATATGAAAAATTCACGACAAAATGGCCGCCCATCAGCCATATTGGATCGTATCACAAAATATATTGACGTGCATATATGTATATATGCCACGTTACTAAATCTGTGTACCAACATTTAACAAAATCAGTTCAGGGATAGTTGAGTTCGGGTTCAAAAACATTAAAAAATTGCAACAAATTGGCCGATCTTATCGCAAAATAAATTGACGTGCATATATATGACATAGTACTTTATCTGTGTACCAACATTAATAATAATAATAATAATAATAACAATAATAATAATAATCTTTATTACCCTTAATCATATTAATAAATGAAAGTAGTAGGATTGCAAAGTAACCTAATTGTTACAAAGTAACAAAGTGAATAAAAAAACTACATTAATAAATATATAACTAAATAGATACATTACGAGTAAGTAGAAATGTTTAAAAAAGAAAACCATAAGAAAAAAAAACGTATATAAAATATATATATATTAAATATGATATACATATATGTAAAGTTGAATATAACTCTTCGTCACTTAAAACACTAGTCGTGTAAGAGTAGACATTGAACGAAATCAGTTCAGAGATAGTTGAAATTATGTGTTATGATATACCCACAGCTCCTATCCAACCTCGGATTGATATCGAACTTTTGTATTTTTACTTTTCAAGCTCAGGAAATTGCATATAGAAGTCGGACAATTAACGATTTTACTTAGTCATATTCCGAAAACAAAAACATTCCTAATATTTTACCTCCCCGAAACTTCCATCACACCACCAAATCTTCCCATTGAAGATGTCACCTCTTCCTATTTCAATCATTCCACTTATATAAAACGCATCATGGCTCTAATGATAACAATGACCATACTACGTATGGTCAAACAACTCTTTTATAAGTTAAAAGTCTTTTTCTTTCCGAGAACAATTCTTTAAAGTTCGGTTCTTTTTATTTTCTTAGAAATTTCTACTCTGTCTGATTCTGTAACATTGTGCGTACAACATGTTGAAATCGCCCCAAATAGATTGAAGCATATGGCTAGAAAGCCAATCTGCTCTATGGAGGTCAATCTGGTCTATTTCGGTCCCTTTTGCACGTGGAGTGGCGTGTACCAAAATTAATCATCGACGATGACACTATTTTTACCATTGCACTGCCTTCAAAAATTCAAATACCTACCTCTCTGCATGTCTTTAAGATGTCGAAAAATTTTACACACAGGATGTACTATTCGTTTGTTGATGGGGTATAAACTTGTCTTTGTCAAGATTCGCTCATCAACACTATTGACCCTCGATTGCGGATCTTTTTATTAAAAGCACGACACTTTCTGTATATTCGCTTTTAAAGACATTTTTCAAACAACGACGTATTCTCGATGTATATACTTCTACTAATGTAATTTCTGACTTCTCAAAGCTACACTAGAAGAGGATTTCTATCATTTTTTAGTAAAGGCAACACTTAAAATAAGTAGCTAGCACAAGTCCAGTGATACAATCAATTCACGACCATACATGAGACGACTCCAAGACAACAGCATCTCTGTAGCCTGGACTACACTTGACGTATAGTTAGATTTGTTGCCTCGACATGTATACGTTATTGATTCTTTTCTCTCGAACACTTACTTCTTTCATGCAGTGAGTTCACTCCATTAGTTGAGGAACGCCCATGTTATGATATCAATCTGACGTTGGATAGGGGCTGTGGGTATATCAAAATTCAAGCTAAATTCTAACTTCAGAATACATAAGATTCCCCATGCTGGTGATACACGACGCTGACACATAGCCCACACCAATTAAGTATTCATAACATGACTGGCGCAAACGTGCGGGTGTAAACAATAGGTGAGAATATGGATAAAAAGGACTGAGAAAAAGAGAGTTGCAGGATCAACATTGGAGAAGAACCCTGGTTGATCTGAAGACCACCCAAGACGAGACAACTGCTTGGCACTCCTCTCCTCCGCGGTTTAGACATCTTGGTTCCCGCTACTCCCACACTATTTTGTTAGCTAAGCCATTTTTACCCAGGCAGTAGTTTACGTAAGTGCTCGAGTTGGTTTATTTTATTAAATTTCACATTTCAATTTGCACCGTAAATTCCCCGGGCCAGTGCTCGTGTCGATCTATTCGGATGTCAGAACGATTCTGTGTAGGTACCTCTCAGCTCAGTCTTAGCCAAGCGAGTTAGCTCTAGCAAATAAGTGAAATTCCCCCATTATATTTCCCCGCTCAAAACCCCCCGCATGACATATGGTTCAAAAACATGAAAAAAACTGACCACCCGGCGGCCGTATTGGATCGCATCGCGAAATAAATTGACGTGCATATTATTGCCATAGTACTTTATCCGTGCACACAGTTTGAAAAATATCAGCTCAGGGTGACAGAGAAACGGCTACTGATGGACGCACCCACGGATGTACGGACGGACGGACAGACGGGACCCAATCTATAAGTCATCGCAGGACTGTGTCCGCGGGGACAAAAACGCTCTCTAACACACCCAATCTGCAGAATCTGAAAAACATGTTCAGGCATTTCGTTGAGTTAGATCATCGATTAACTGTCGCTGGTCGTAAATCAAATTTGCACGTCAGATATTAGAGATACGTTGGTGACCCATCCTCGAACTTTATTGGCCAGTCTTGGCTATGGTAACGCGGATGCGCAAGTGGAAATGAAGTCACAGTCAGATAGTTGGATGGGACGTGGTGTTGGTCGTAGGGGCTACTGATAAGCACTACAAGACGCTGAAGACGCGCACAACAAACACAATTCATCGGTTCGATAGAGTGCCAATGGTGATATGATGCTATCGAAAATGACCCACTGATCCCTCCCACAAACGCGATGATTGTGTTTCGATAGCATCATATCACCATTAGCACTCTACCGAAACTTTTTGTGCGAGTGATCAATCAATTGGGATTTTGTTTTGACTTGTTTTGACTTGTTCACGATCCGTCAACGGTGTAAACTTCTAAAGACATTTTTCAGTAATTTAACCTGTCGGTGTAAAGTTCAAATCGTAGTTTCGTTGGCGCATTTCCACGCGAAATTTTCGCCTTGGGCGGAGCCGACTCCAGACACGGCGTGTATTTTAATAACCAACGGACCCTTATACAGCGAATACATAACCAGATATGAACTGAATATGCTCACGTGTTTTACAACAGGTTCATTAATCCCTTCACAGAACAATAAGATATATGTTATCACTATATGTAGCAGGTTTTTTCAACTTCGCACAGTACTCTAAGAGTTTAATCACTAATTAAAAACTTTATTTAATATGCAAATGAGCTGTTAATTAACTTGACACTGCCCAATGCTTCATGGGGACAATTAGATATCCATCAGATCAAGATTTGTAGTATGTTTTATTTAATTTAGTGCTGTAATTTTAGAGTAATGTCACTAATTACAAAGTTCATTAAATATGCAAATAAACCCTAAATTAACTTGACACTGTTCAATGATTCATAGCACAATTAAATATTTATCAAATCAATTTCTGTCGCACGTTTCACAAAATTTAGTGACGTAATTTCAGAGTTATATACCTAATTACAAACTTTATTAAATATGCAAATGAACCCTTAATTAACTTTACACTACTAAATGCTTTACAACACAGTTAGATATCTGTCGGATCAGTATATGCAGCAGTTTTCATGACGTTTGATGCAGTTATTTCGGAGTTATATGACTAATTATAAAACTTCATGAAATATGCAAATGAGCTAATTCTTAACTTGACACTGCTCAATGCTTCTCAGTACAATTGGATATTTATCAGATCAACATCTGTAGCAAGTTTCATCAAATTTAACGCTGTAGTTTTGGAGTAATATCACTAATTACAAAGTTCATTAAATATGCAAATGAACCCTTAATTAATTTCACACTACTAAATGCTTTACACTACAGTTAGATATCAGTCAGATCAGTATCTGCAGCAGATATCATCACATTTCGTGAAGTTATATCGGAGTTATATGACTAATTACAAAACTTCATAAAATATGCAAATGAGCTATTTGTTAACTTGACACTGCCAAATGCTTCTAAGTACAATAAGATATATATCAGATCAATATTTGTTGCAAGTATCATCAAGTTTGGTGCAGGAATTTCAGAGTTATCTCACTAATAACAAAAGTTCGTTAAATATGCAAATGAGCAGATAATTGACATGACACTCACAGTATCATCATAATGTTCTGAGATTGTCATCTGTGAAAAGTTTCATGAAATTTTGTGCAGTATTTCTTGATATATGTCTACACTGTCATTACCGTCTCCATAGGGAAACCATTGTACGGAAAAAAACGATATTGCATAACTTCATTAATATGCAAGCGACACTAACCAAAATCTAATCAGTTCTTGCAAGTAGCATATGGTACCTGTGTACCAAATCTGACTTGAATCCGTTCAGACGTTTTTGAGTTATCGTGTAAACAGACACACAGACACACATACACACACACACACACTAACACACACACACACACACGGACAGACAGACAGACAGACAGACATCGCTATGACATTAGCCCACGTGTTTATACACGTGAGCTAAAAATTATGATCTGAAGAGTGCATCGCTGTGCGTTGTTAGAATTACAAAATCATCGCAAGCCTTATTGCAAAGTAACTATGGTTGATGTTGGAGTATTCGTACACAATAACCGTAACTGGTGTAGCGAGCTAATTATGGACCGTCCGACGAACTTTTGTTTTGTTCTCTTCATTTGTATTCCGAAATTAATAATCAAGAAATAATATTAATTAATTAAAATTAATAATCAAGAATTTCATAATGTACGGTGCATCATTCCATTTCTAGTATCATAAACAAATGGTTTGTTTTCATTTTATCGTTTCACTGAAACAAAGTTGGATAAATGCCAGCGAACAACTTTTAACATTGAACTTGATTTTGCGAGCTGAGAGGAGCTCACGGTCTAAAAAATTATGAAAGCTCCCTGAGCATCCAAAATGGCGGGTGTACCGGAAAATGTCGATGGTTCATAGAGTCTGCAGTGGATTGACACAAAACTCAGTAACTGTACTGTTGTAAGCTCTGATACCGGTCCGGCTTCGATACTACACCGAGTACTGCTCCAAGCCTGACATATCTCGGCACCGGTAAGGTTCCTTTCCTCGTTGCAGTCATTTGCTGTTTACAGTCTAGCGTGACCCAAAATGATAACCCTGTAACAGATCAGGCTATATGACACATCAGTAATTTAAACAGAATAATTAGTCCTTGGGCTAGAGGGGGTCTACGTGCACACCCCGCTCCCCCACAGGATAACAAACCTGTATTTTTCAGAAGCCTTGGGATCCCTAGAATACGAAATGGAATTTTAACAGAAAAATATAGGGACGCAATAGCTGTTATGGTCATGTTTTGAAGGGTACCGCAAAATCACCATTTTCCAACCCAAATGCATTTACGTCAAATCTGTCTTCTTGTAAGTCATGTGCTGAGCTTATTTTTTAACATAACCTCACTTGTTTGGTATCATTAGAAAGGGAATTTATTCCTCTTTAAGATGACATATTGTACTATGCAATATCTTCTACAGTTTTTGTGAAATATGACCAAAACTTACCCCATACCCCAAAATTTAACATTGCAAATTACAGTAAATCTCAAATTCTACCAATTCTTTAGCTTGGCATAATAAAAAATGCAATGCTTTGTATGAAATCTGTTTTATTTGATACAGGGACATGTCATAAATATGAAATAGACTTTTAACAGAAAAAATATTGGGACTCTACAGCTGTAACAGTCATATTTTGAAGGGTACCGCAAAATCACAGTGTTGCAGATTTGCATGCATTTTTCTTAAACCTTGATTTGAATTTAACCTCTTACCCCATACCCCAAAGTTTACATTGAAAATTGCCGTCATAATTAAAATCAAATAAAATCAAATATGAAATAGACTTTTAAGAGAAAAAATATTGGGACTCTACAGCTGAAACAGTCATATTTTGAAGGGTACCGCAAAATCACAATGTTGCAGATTTGCATGCATTTTTGTTAAACCTTGTTTTGAATTTAACCTCATTTGTACGTTTAATTTGTAAGATAATTTACCAATCTTTAAAATGACATATTGTAATATGCAATATCTTGTATAGTTTTCATGAAATATGACCAAAATTTACCCAATACCCGAAAGTTTACATTGAAAATTTCCGTCATAGCAAAAATCAAATTCTACAAATTTTTTAGCTAGACACAAAAAATCTGGCCGTTTTTGCAATTAAATCTGTTTTATTTGGTACGGGACATGTCAGAAATATGAAATAGACTTTTAAGAGAAAAAGTATTGGGAGTCTACAGCTGTAATAGTCATATTTTGAAGGGTACTGCAAAATCAAAGCGTTGCAGATTTGCATGCATTTTTGTTATATCTGTCTTCTTATAAGTCATCTGCTGAGCTTGCTTTTAAATATAACCTCATTTGTTAGGTATCATTAGAAAGATAATTTACTAATCTTTAAAATGACATATTGTAACATGCAATATCTTGTATAGTATTCATGAAATATGACCAAAACTTACCCCATACCCCAAAGTTTACATTGAAAATTGCCGTCATAGCTAAAATAAATTCTACAAATTTTTTAGCTAGACACAAAATTCTGGCCGTTTTTGCTATTAAATCTGTTTTATTTGGTACAGGGACATGTCAGAAATATGAAATGGACTTTTAACAGAAACAATATTGGGATTCTATGGCTGTAACAGGCATATTCTGCGGGGTACTGCAAAATCACAATAATGCGGACTCATATGCGTTTTTGTTAATTTTGTCTTATTGTAGGTCATCTGCTGAGCTTAGTTTATTACATAACCATGTTTATTTGGTACCATTAAAAAGGTAATTTACTAGTTTTTAAAATGACATATTGTTATATGCCATATCTTATATAGTTTTCATTGAATATGACGAAAACTTACCCCATACCACAAAGTTTATATCGAAAATTACTTTCGTAGCTATCGTCAAATTCTACCAATTTTCTAGCTAGACATAACAAATAAGTCAATGCTTCATATGAAATCTTTTAATTGCTACTGGGGAATGTCAGAAATTAGAAATAGACTTTTAACACAAAATATATTGGGACTCTACAGCTGTAACAGTCATATTTTGAAGGGTATCACAAAATCACAGTATTGCCAACTCGCATGCTGTTTTGTTAAATCTGTCTTCTTATAAGTCATCTGCTGAGCTTGATTTTTGACATAACCTGGCTTGTTAGGTATCAATAAAAAAAGGTAATTTACTAGTTGACATATTGTAATATGCAATATTGTGTTTAGGTTTCATGAAATAGGACCAAAGCTTACCCCATACCCTAAGGTTTACACAGCAAATAACAGCGAATCTGAAACTTTTACCATTGTTTACTATTTATTAACTTTGTATACAGAAGGCAATGCTTGTTTGCAATCTATGAAATCTGTGTTTTTGTTAAAAAAGTATGTCACACATATTTAAGAAGAATATAATTTGATTTGATAGCCTTTTGGATCATATTTGGAAGGGTACCCAGGTATCAGGGCAAATTTGCCGAAACACATACATTTGACATATATTGGTTCCCCCTCAAAAATGATCCAAATGGCTACTAAATTGTATCATCTTCCCGTTAAAAGTTAATTTTATACTTGTGACATACTTTTGTAACAAATAAATCAGATTTCATACAAGAATTGCCTTTTGTATTATGTGTAGCAAAAAATGGTAGAATTTAAGATAAGCCGTAATTTGCGATTTGAACTTTTGGGGTATGGGGTAAAGTTTGACCATATTTCAGAAAAACTATGGAGGACATTGCATATTACAATATGCCGTCTTAAAGACGAATAAATTACCCTACTAATGATACCTCACAAGCTAGGTTGTGATACAAAATAAGCTCAGCAGATGACTTACAAGAAGAAGAATTTAACAAAAAAGGTGCCAGTCTGCGGTACTGCGATTTTGCATTTCCCTTCAAAATATGGCTGTTACAACTATACAATCCAAATATTTTTTCTGTTAAAAGTCTATTTCACATATCTGACATGACCCAGTACCAAATACAACAGATTTAATACCAAAACAGAGCTCTTTTTATCATGTCTAGCTAAAACTTCGCGGAATTTGATCATGTTAGCTATGACAGTACTTTCTATATAAACCTTTGGGTATGGGGTAAGTTTTGGTCATATTCCATGAAAACTGTACAAGATATTGCCTGTTACAATATGTCATTGTAATGACCAGTTAATTACCTTTCCAATGATACTAAACAAGCCAGGTTATAATCAATAACAAGCTCAGCAGACGACTTATAAGAAGACAGATTTAACAAAAACGAATGCGAATCAGGAATACTGAGATTTTGCTGTACCCTTAAAAATACAGCTGTTACAGCTATAGAATCCCAATATTTTTTCTGTTAAAAGTCTATTTCATATTCTTAACATGTGTCAGTACCAAATAAAACAGATTTCATACAAAACATTGCCCTATTTTTTATGTCTAGCTAAGAAAATTGTAGAATTCGACATTAGCTATGACAGTAATGTCCAATGTAAACTTTGGGGTATGGGTTATGTTTTATCATATTTTGTGAAACTTAAAAAAAGATATTGCATATAACAATATGTCACCTTAAAGACTAGTAAATTACCTTTCTAATAATACCTAACAAGTCAGGTTATATTTAATAACAAGCTCAGCAGATGACTTATAAGAAGACATATATAACAAAAACGCATGCGAGTCATGAATACTGAGATTTTGCGGTACCCCTCAGAATACGACTGTTACAGCTATAGAATCCCAATATTTTTTTCTGTTAAAAGTTCATTTCGTATTTCTGATATGGCCAAGTTTAAAATAAAACAGATTTCATACAAAAAATTGCCCAATTTTTTATGTCTGCGTAAAAAATTGGTAGAATTGACATTAGCTGTCGATGTAAACTTTGGGGTATGGGGTAAGTTTTGGTCATATTTCATAAAAACTGTACAAGATATTGCATGTTACAATATGTCATTTTAAAGACTAGTAAATTATCTTACTAATGATACCTAACAACTTATATTATATTCTATAATAAGCTCAGCAGATGACTTATAAGAAGATAGATTCAACAAAATTGCACGCAAGTCAGGAATACTGAGATTTTGCTGTACCCTTCAAAATCTGACTGTTACAATTACAGAATTCCGATCTTTTTCTGTTAAAAGTCTATTTTATATTTCTGACATAACCCATTACCGAATGAAATAGATTTCATACAAAAATGCCTGATTTTATATGTCTAGGTAAAAAATTGTAGAATTTGATTTTAGCTATGACTGCAATTTTCAATGTAAACTTTGGGGTATGGGGTAAGTTTTGGTCATATTTCATGAATACTATACAAGATATTGCATGTTACAATATGTCATTTTAAAGATTAGTAAATTATCGTTCTAATGATACCTAACAAATTAGGTTATATTCAAAAACAAGCTCAGCAGATGACTTATAGCAAGACAGCTTTAACAAAAATGCATGCAAATCTTACACTGTGATTTTACGGAACCCTTCAAAATATGACTGTTACAGCTGTAGACTCCCAATACTTTTTCTGTCAAGAGTCTATTTCATATTTCTGACATGTCCTTGTACCAAATAAAACAGATATAATCGCAAAAACGGCCAGATGTTTTGTGTCTAGCTAAAAATATTGTAGAATTTGATTTAAGCTATGAAGGAAATTTTCAATGTAAACTTCGTGTATGGGTAAGTTTGGTCATATTTCATGAAAACTATACTAGATATTCATGTTACAAAATGTCGTTTTAAAGATTAGTAAATTATTTTTCTAATGATACCTAAGAAGTCAGGTTATATTCAAAAACAAGCTCAGATGACTTATAGGAAGACAGGTTTGACAAAAATACATGCTTGTCCCAATATTTTTTCTCGTAAAAGTCTGTTTCATATTTCTGACATGTTCCTGTATCAAATAAAAGAGATGTCATACAAAGCATTGCATTTTATATTATGCCAAGCTAAAAAATTGGTAGAATTGGAGATTTACTGTAATTTGCAATGTTAAATTTTGGGGTATGGGGTAAGTTTTGGTCATATTTCACTAAAACTGTAGAAGATATTGCATATTAAAATATGTCATCTTAAAGAGGAATAAATTTCCTTTCAATGATACCAAGCAAGTGAGGCTATGTTAAAAATTAAGCTCAGCACATGACTTACAAGAAGACAGATTTGACGTAAATGCATTTTCTGTTAAAATTCTATTTCGTATTCTAGGGATCCCAAGGCTTTTGAAAAATACAGGTCTGTTATCCTGTAGGGGTGCATGTAGACCCCCTCTAGCCCACGGCCTAAATGATAAGCCCCGATAAAGTGAAGATAAAATAAGGCTCGCTAAAATTCGCGATGTCACGTAGTCTTCCTAGCAGTAGTCCCCTATAAGCAGTATCAAATAAGTTTCCCTCCCGCTTGCATAATGCCTACAATTAAACTTCACGCTTTTCATCACCCGCTAAAGAAAAACCGCCATCCCTAATACATAACCTCCCTCTGTTGGTCACATGCCTCGTCTCCTAGAAAATATCCGAATCATTCTCCTAGCCAGCCCACTGTGCCTTTTTTCAGCTTGGCAGCTTATTAAAACGATATAATATGCTCGCCACGCAACCGCTTGTGACTGGCCGGCACAAGTATGTAGGCGTTGCAACAAACACTGAATGATTGTTTACAACATACATATCATTATCATACACCTACGTCTGTAACCTATGGACTTTCGTCGTACAGTAAGTTTCGGTGCCAGAGGACGCGGAGTCCAAACTTTGACGCCGTGTACAATAACTTAAGGTGTTATTGGACGCTATTGGACCTTTGACCTCAAAACACCTTTACGTCAAAGCGTGGAAAAAGGAGAGATGATTTTAAATTTTCATCAAAAATATACTTCTGAACATTCAATTTTCACGAAGTTAATAGCGGTCAATCCAAAACCTGTGAATTTAAGTGAAATTATCAGCATTTCCGTTACGATTTCAAAACGTGCGTATGATTTTACGCAAGTGTTTTTTTTTATTTGCGTAAAATATATCAAAAATGCGTACATTACTATGAAGTACCTATGTATCGATGGTATTTGAAGCAAGCTTGGCGGTCTTTTCTGTTGAAATTGGGGATTTTCCTTTTATGCGCATCCTACTGACTAAAAAGAATAGCCTGCGGGGCTTCAATATAAATCACTGAACTGACCCGTACCTGCCATAACATGGGCACTTTCGATGCCATGATTCCTGTATGTTCGTTAAGCAGCCTAATGACTTCATGATAAAAATATACTTTCTTACTACGGACTTAAGAGTTTTCAAAAGTTCAACAAAAATCAGATGACGGTCAAAGTTTGGCTGGACCTCAAGATTGCAACCCGACAGGAGTCTAAATCGTCACCAATAAACACTTTCCAAATAACATGCATTGTAATGACTCCTTACTGTATTGTGTTACCAACAACATAGTCTTGATCGAGTTGTGAATTTTTTGCTTCTGTAGAGTCATTGTCTGTACAGAACTGATTGATATGACGCTTTGTGATGATCAGATATAATGTTGCATGGAGAGTTGCGGTCCGCTAAACAGTCCGGGTCATTTCCGAAATTGGCGACGCTATACCATAATATTTTTCCCTATCATTAGGCAATCAGCGGCCAGCGCGCCATCAGTAAAAATACCGCAATGATATGGTGTCGCTCACATTTGATCAGAATTGGTACATATCTGTGTGGGTACCAAAGGTCAACAATAATGTTGTTTCTATCTGTTAAAGGGGAAGTTCACCAAAAATGATTTGTGCTAGCTTTGTGGTCACTTACCCCGGAAAAGCTATTTTCGCCATTTATAACTCGCAAGATTTTTTACAAAAACCGATAGAAATAGTACAGGAAGTTGCCCATGTAATTTGAATCATGGGAAAAAGCGCCAAGCTTGGAGCTTGCATAATGTGATATGGAAGGGAAAATTCTACGTTGATGTTATGACAATGATTTCTGCATAGTACAACCAAAAAAACAAGAATGACAAAAAAAACCCAGAAAAACAAGAATGACAAAAGTAAATAAGGTCTGAAACTTTAGGTACTGGAGGTCAACTTTAGGAACAGGCTTAGCAGAGGAATGTTTCAACACAGTCCTTCATGGTTTCAGCAGGTCTGCCAATATGTATCAGTTCATGAACAATGACAGGAAATGACTCTAGGTCAGTGAAGTAGCCTGTTTCAATCACTGCCACCACTCCTACACATAATAGGTACACTGCATACAAATAGGTTAAAGGTCATAAACCTCTGACTTTGCAGGATTTCCCCTTTTTCTTACCTCATTTGGATATTTTTGACACTGACATGTTCATTTGAACAACGTCACATCTCAACCCCTGGGTCTACCTGTACACCAAATACTAAGATGGTAGGTGTGGTGGTTTTGGAGCTTTTGCGTGGGACGGACACATCCGCACATACATACGTACATACATACATACATACATACATACATACATACATACATACATACATACATACATACATACATACATACATACATACAGACAGACAGACATACACACATACATACATACATACATACATACATACATACATACATACATACAGACACACACACACACACACACACATACATACATACATACATACATACATACATACATACATACATACATACATACATACATACATACATACAGACGCCACCGACTCACCATATAAGCTCTTTTTGGTATTTATAGACATACCAAATATGAGCTAAAAATTGTATTTCCTGGCAACCTCCACATGCGTCCATGGTTACGTACGCCATACTGTGTTGAACTCTATCTTGCTATATACTCCTCCGCTGCACCATTCACATAACTTTTTTGTGTATTATCGTAGATCCGTGTCAAAAATATTGTCAGTTGTGAAAGGGTTTTGCCAAAACACTTGGCGTTGCACATTTCATGGGAATACGGACGTCGTTTGTCAAATAACAATTAATCGCGCCGTATTCTGTCATAATATGACCTTAAGGTTCCAAGACAAGAAATGTGACCTTTTTAATCTACCAATTCTCTAACGGTTAATAAACTCAGAACCCCCGTAAAGTATACATTTTCTGAAAGCCTACATATATGGGAACATTTTGGTAACCACAGTGTCACCATTGTTTACATAACTATCACGTGACAAGATAATTTGCATAACCTTTCAAAAGTCGGTTTTCCCTATGTTTTGTCTCAATACTTCAAAATATCTGACTCAAACTTGCTGGAATGCAAGCTGTCACAATGCTCTTTCAAAGTGTGTCTCAGATTTTTATATCTTGCTTATTTTTTTTAAAGCACAATTTTAAAGAAATCAACTATGGTAAAATTCACTGCTCCGGAAGTTTTTCTGGCATAAAAACTGTTTAAGAAGGTTTTAAAAAAATTCTGAGACACACTTTTGAAGACCTGTAGGATAGCTTGCACTCACATGAATTTCAGCCACATATCTCAAAGCATTGAAACAAAACATAGGGAAAACCGATTTTTGAAAGGTTATGCAAATTACCTGTCACATGATAGTTATGTAAACAATGGTGACACTATGGTAACCAAAATGTTCCCCTATATCTAGGCTTTCCGAAAATATACAATTTACGGGGGTTCTGAGCTTATTAAACACTAGAGAATTGTTAGTTTAAAATGGTCAATTTCTTGTCTTGGAACCTTAAACTGGTCCAATAATCATTTTCATTCAAGGTAATACATTACCAGGTCCATGGGACATTTGAGATTTACAAATTTAAGTAGGACCATCCTGAACAACTGATAGTTAGTGGTGGTACCAGGTGTCCGGAATGGGTAAGCGTACCCTGCTAGCATGCTACACGTCAGGGTTGGTCCCAAAATTGTCTAATATTGTATGAAGTGATACAGTACATGTATATAAATCACTGTAATAAGTCAAAGCCGGGAATGCTTTTGCTAATCATTTGAGTGACCGAGATGTCATATTTGGCCACAATGTCATTATATCGACCGTAGAACTTTTTGAAAGTCCTCACGAGTCTTTTGGATGTGTATCCCTGTCTCACTAGTTTTGATACCAATAAGCTGTGTCTCATTTTAAAATCAGCGTAGGAATCACAAGCCCTACAATATCTGAGAAGTTGAGACACGTACACACCATAAGCAGGTGCAGATGGAATATTACTTGATAAGTGGGGATAATTTATGATTTCAAAATCGAAATCATCGCCCTTTTGTCATACAGCTTAGTGTGTAACCCATCAGTATCCTTTTGTAGGAACAGATCAAGATATGAAGCTGAGTTCTTACCCTCAGTTTTTTCTTTAATTTCCAACTCATCAGGATAAATATGATATACGTTATGTCATATGTCTGGATTGTCTAGACTAACCAGATCATAAATATATCTGTGCGTGTTGTTAAAACGCCTTGCAAGTTTTTAAAACCCTACTTTGTAGAGAGATTGTAGCAACTCTGCTTCATATGAATACAGATAAGTCAGCAAGAAGGGGTGCACAATTTGTACACATTGGTAAGCTTATGCCGTCGGATTGTTTAAAGGTCATACAACCAATACGTTGTCGATTAAGAAATTAAGCATGTTAATAATTTCTTCTGTGTATTTGTGCTAGGCATCCATGCTGTTACTAAAATAGCCTGACCTATGTTTGATGGTAATGTATTGGTACCTTCTACTGCCATTTTATGCAGGAAAGCTTGTTTAACAAGGGGTGACAACCTTCTTTTAAATGTCGAACAGTTGTTTGGCCACTCTGTCAAAACCATGGAGCCAGCTCCATGGTAAAAAACACATTTTCAAAATCGCGTACCATTTTTAGTCTGGCTGGCTCAGACAACAAAACCTCATGTATCGCCGTGATTCCTGGCCTGAAGTCCTGCGAAATATAAATCGTGTACCTCCACAGATCGTTCAGAAAACTTCATTTGTATCAAAGATGGCAGCGATCAAAAATTCAACCTATTCTGTCATCGATCAGTTGTTGTTGTGTGGCCACTCTACATATTTTCAAAATCGCGTACCATTTTTAGTCTGCGTAGGGCAACTACAACTAGGTATCGCTCTTACTTCTTGCACAACGCCATACGCGTATACCTACACAAATAACCTTGAAAACGGTATTTCTTAAGAGATGACGAACATCTACAAAATTATTCCCGGTACTTGAGCGAAATCTATAAACTAGGTGTAAAAATGAATCGTAAATATTTCGAATATTTTTTCACTCAACGGACTCCTTGTTGGACATTACCTTCTGCAGAACACGTGGATTATGTTGACAGTCGAAATTCGTCGAAATTCATAAGACAGAGGCTTAATCATGTTAATAAGCGGCCCAAAACTGCCATTCACACTTGGCGCGTAATTTTTGACCTGGCGTGACCTGTATTTTATTAATGATGTAATCTGGTCGATGATTGGCTAAAAGCAGGAATATATTATCATAATGAGTCGCAAATTTTTTAATGAGCCGAACTGCTTAAATGTCATTTGCAAGTAGGTTTTGTCCTGTATTGAACCACGTTCAGGCCATGTACCGCGCGAGCGAAGTGCATATGGCACAAGACCACTAAATCATTTCCATAGGCCACCACAGTAGCGTTGAGCTCGATTTTCCTATTTTAAAACATTCAGCGGCACGAATCCTCTTAACAGGTGTTAGGTCAATGTCAGCTTGACTAAAGATTAATTTTTCGTGTGGGCAAGTACACGGAAATTTTGAGATAGCGATGAAAATAGCGCCCTCAGTGGTGTTTTTGACAAATTTCAGGCTTATTGTCATGATTTCTATTAGCCCTAGAACTCCTCATATTACCACCAAATGCTTCAGCCATTATTCACAACAGTCTGCATTTTGATTCAGGCAGAAAAATATCTTTACAAAAATTCTTGACGTTAAAGTTCAAACTAAACAAGCATCCATGCAGATATCAAAACTTCAAGGTCTGCACTATTTTTCTTCCGAACTGATCTTGTGCCGTGTGTGTCGATGTCATGGGGCGACATTTCTCAATGCGTATTAGTTTAAGCCGACGTGACTTTTTTGCGTATTTCAGAACAAATTTGCGTAAAATACGCAGGATATTGCGTTAACGGAAACACTGAATTATGCTGCTGACCAACAATTTCTACGGCGTGCATAGCCCTGCGTACAGGTCTGTGTGTTCCCGGCGTGATACGGCCTCCACCACAGCCCTGCAACGGTTCATGGAGATGACTGGCGACAATGCGGTCCAGATCTGGACCGCAACGAAAGACTGTCTTTTTGGCCGAAATTCTGCTCTATCGGGGCAAAATCCTCTCCCTGCCTACCTTTACCTCCTAACCGACCAAAGAAAAGATGCGATTAACTTCTCCTAACGTCCAAAACCGCTCGTTTTCTGAAACATAACGTACTCGACAAGTTGTTTACCCATGGTGATCGCCATTTTGAATCTCGCCAGCTATCTCTATGGACCGTTGCAGGGCTGTGGTGGAGGCCGTATAACGCCGGGAACACACAGACCTGTACGCAGGGCTACGGCGTGCACTGCATGCACTGCTCTGCGCTGGTTAAAACTTCGTTCTGTGCGCTAAGCAGAACGCGTTCCCAGTCTGCTCGCGATCGCTTAGTGCAGTGCGCAACGGGCATCCCAAAAACGCTTTAGGTTATGTCCTTGTACTTCGTACGCTTCGGTATTGTCGCGTCTCGGACAATACCTCCGCTGCACGATATACTCGGACATAAATCCCGTTATTTTGTGAATAACCTTATATCATGACATACATTTCAATAGGGGAAAAGGCCCCGTGTAGGCGAACTTTACACCATGACATATGCCACAGACGCAGTTGGTGGAGGGACTGTGCGTATGTTCATTAGGGTGACCCTATTATTATTTTTTTTGTTTCTCATCTCTAGAGTAATACTCGGGCAGGGCAGGCGGTCGAAATAAAAAAAAACAAGTACCAAAAAAGAACTGTATTTCTTTCAGTACAATGTTCTGTCTATTCAGTCTTTACAATTTTAAGTACAAAAAAAACCGTGTATTTGTTTCAGTTCAATGTTCTGTCCATTCAGTCACTGCAATTTCTGTGCTCTGTGTTCTGTGCTCTCCGTCCTTTCAGTCTGAGTCGCTGCAATCTCACAATTGATGATGGTGGTGTTATTGCTAGGATGATCGCCTCAGAGGCGGCGCAAATAAAAAAAGTTTTGGTTTTTTTCACGGCGGAGCTGAAATTTACGGTCGGTCGGGAGATGAGGCCACACAAAAATAAAAATGCCGCCCTTATGACGTGACACGATGAATGCACTTACAATGTGATCTGACAGATTCACCTGTTAGTGTAAGAGGTCCACACTGTAATATGGCATTGTAAAATGCTGAAGGAATAAATGCAAAATGTCTATGACGTAATGTATTAACATAATAACAACAATGCAGAAACCCTGTATAAAATGAAATAGTACATATTGACATAATTTAGCCGCAGTATACCCTTCGCATTTAGACGGACGATATTTCAAATGCACTCCTCATGGCACTTCGCGCATTTGTCAAAGCTGGATGCCCGACATTCCATACGTGTCAGGTGCCCTCACAGCGGTATTTATCCAATATAATAAGCATGCACAATATATTTTTATCGTTACCATGTCTTGATGCGGTCTACATTTTTGCGAAAAACATGTTCGTCAATGTGCTGTCAAAAGTGCTGTCAAAAGTGTCTTTTAATGTTAATTATATATTTAATGTATCACCCCCCGATCAGGAGAATGTCTTCTGGTATAGACTACTTTGACAGTCTAGTTATGTGAAATTTATTATATATTTTAGCATTTGGAAAAGGGTGCTAGCTTGTTCATCATTAAATTTGAGGTAGGTTTACCAATTTTCTGAAAAAGTATATCATTGCTTTCTTTGTATATTGAAAGTTAGCAATCCTCTGTGAAAAAGAGATACAGTGTTTGTCTCTTACATGAAGTTGTATTTTAGCCACATATATCAATGAATATCTATTATACGTTACGATCACGGGCGTTGAAGTTCAACTTTTACCGCTAATCATTGTCTTCATTTTGTGGATCCTAAATCCTTCGCCCACACCAACACCTTTGGAGGCATGTGGATGCATGCCATGCGAACTTGGATTGGCTTCACATCTTCAGACTTATTTCCAACTTATCTTTATGAGTTCATGTGGCGGAGGCGTTTCGGCGATAAAGCTGAGGCGTGGATTTTACTTGTTCAACATATTTCAATTCTCTGTTCTTCAAGTTTACAGTCCCCTTCATCGATTCATTGCAACTCTGCACATAATGCCAAATGTTTTGAGACGGTCTAAAAACTAATATCACGCCTAAGTTTACAACTCAGTAGGCCACTGCCGCTGATGTGTGACACTGCGAATGCACAAACCAGACGAAGTTCGTGCTAGTGACAGTTATATTTGCAGCGAATTTCGTTTGCTTCTGTACTTAATTCACTTCGTCGATGGGTGGAATTTTATGTTATTTCCGTGGCATATCCAACGAATTGTTGTTCACGTTTTCATCTACAATGGCAATGAAATATTGCATTTCATACATGTTGAGTGATGAACCACTTTTATATAAAAGTGTATCCTGTCAAAAACGAAACACACACCTTTCGTATTGTAAAAAAAGCAGCAAATGACAAATTCAATAATAAATGTCAAACACAAAGTTTTCAACATATAAAACATCCTAAACAAGTGACAATTTTATACTTTAACTGTGCAAATACAACAAATAATATGAAAAATATTCAAACAATAACAAATCTGCACAACAAACACGACAATGCAGAGAAAAAATAAAGACAGGCAATAAAGCAATCAATGCAGAGGCATAAATTCAATAAAAGAAGGAAAATGCGTAAAAGACTTTCAAATCATTACAAGTGAACATTATAAATTAATCAGTTCCTGCTTAGCATTATCATCCTAACGTTTATATGAAACATTGCATCCCTTTCTCGCAACTGTTCTCGTGGAGGTGCTGGGTTCGACCCCCGGTGCGGTAATAGTTGTTGTGTAAAAAAAAACGTAACTAAAAAATTACACTTCTCTCCCTTGTCATTAATCAACCGTTGCTTCCACATAGGTATCAGGCTGGCTGAAGAAGACGTGGATAGAGTAATAGGATACTACAACATGGGGGAAAGGAGTGAAGATAGAAAAAATTGGGACCCTTCTTTTCAATCATTTCCCCCTAAGTTTCCAAGCCCCCATTCCTAACTCTTACCCCCAAAATAATTTATCGCCCCTTTTAGAACGTAACCTTTGACCTCATTTCCATAAGTACGCACATCTTTGACGTCATCAGTTTGTGGCTATACCACTTGTAAAATGGTGTCGTGTTTTGCGTCAGAAAAATATCCTCGTCTTGGTCAGACATCTTACCTGCCCACTAAATTCTCGGCAACTACTCATACTCGTAAATTGCGTGGCATATTTTCATAATCACACACCTGGCGAACATTTGAATAAATAAATGAATTAACACCTGCACAACGACACAGTGTGAGTACAAATGACCTGTTGCATAATTTTCATAGTAGCAATGCGAACACATGTTGTAAGAAACAGCAGGGAGTTCTAGAATTAGCTGCTGCATATTGAAGATTAGGTCATTTCACTGACAGGGGTGGTCATACAAATTTTGCTGTCAGACAAACAGTAATCTAATATTGTCGTCTTATGGCAAATAAGGCTTTCTATTCAGTCAGAGTTCGTTTGGGATCGTGGTTTAAATAAGAGAACAACCTCCCCCGCCGTTAGGTCCTCGGCGATTCGAAACCAAGAACCACCTCGGTGTCGGTGGTTCTCCATTACATAAAACGTACACAGAGCTGTGTCGAGCGTTGCCGCTGTGAACGTCTCGATCTCCCTGGGACTGTAACCATACTTCGAACTCAGGTAACTTTGGAAAACCGATACTGCACCGTTTGTCGCAATTCTAGTGTGCTTACTGTCCATCTGAAGCAAAAAGTCATCCAGCTGAGCTGGTGTCAATTCAGCGTGTCGCTTTGAAGCCATGGTCATGATGGTTGCCGGTACAAACACAGGCGCTCCCTAGCTGGATAGTCTGCTAAGTAGATCGACTACGGGATCAATAGATCTAGTCGATCCAAAAATCGATCTACTTAGCAGACTCTGCAGACTACCCAGCTAAGGGACTGGTCAGTTTCTTCAGCCTGGGGGCGCGGTGGATTCATTGGGGGGGTCACCCTGTTTTTGACTTTGGTGATAGGGGGGGTCACCATGTTTTTGAAATGCCCAATAGGGGGGTCAGTGTGTTTTTGAATTTTGACACAGGCTCATCATTGCCTAAAATGCTAGTGTCTGCCACAAATTTCATCATTCAGTTGTATTTTTCGGCGCGCTCTTCGGGCGCGTAACTTTAATAATCAGTCATATTTTTCAGCACGCCCAACTTTAACATATCAAGCATACATATATCAGAGATATCTGTATGTTCAATATTTTTCAGCGTGCTCTTCAAGCTCATTACTTTAATATATCAGACATTTTTCAGCACGCCCTTCAGGTGCATGACTTTAATATACAAGGCATATACATCAGAGATATCAGGATGTTTCATATTTTTCAGAGCGCCCTTCGGGCGCCATACTTTAATAAATCAGACATATTTGCCAGAGATATCTTGATGTTTGCTAAGTGAAAGTGTACCATTATGAAATCTGCATTTCATATGAAAAGCATGACAAATTCGTGATACTTTTCTGTTCTCTCTATGAGAATTCAGTATGAGAAAGCAACATGCACTATTATTTCACAATATATATTTGATACAGTGACTTATTTTAGAGATAGAAAAATGACAAGATATCTTTCCTTCTCATTGATGCAATTATTTTCCTTTGTGTCACAGGTTTTCTGTAGAAAGATGCTTTTTTATGAACAAAATAACAGTTAAAAAAGGCAGTTTTTGTCATTATTAGCTGTGCTTTTATGGTTTCAATGTTACAAGAAAAGGTCCTCTCAGACACTGTACACATCAGATTTGGCTAAAAAAGCTCTCTATGGCTCCTCAGGAGATTTAATTGGATGGTTGGCAAGTCTTAACACCCATCAAAGTTTTTGATTCACTGCTTTTTCCTCTTTGATATTAATGATTGACATCCATTTCTGTACAACAGTTCAGGACATCTGGTTAAAGAGCATAGAAAGTGTGAAATACATTCACAGCTCATTCAAAATACAGCTCATTCAAAATGTACTGTATTCAAACTTTAAGATTGACACTTTGAAATTCCTATCTTACAACTGACATGTCAACAATTTCATTAAAACATAGAATGACTATTTAAAATATAAATATATGTAAAATGTAAAATATAATATATATATACGTATATATAATATATATATATATATATATATATATATATATATATATATATATATATATATATATATATATATATATATATATTATATATATAATTTATGTCCACCTTTTGTTTTACCTATGTCGTGCCCGGGGGGGTCACCCTGTTTTCGAAATTTGGAATAGGGGGGTCACCCTGTTTTCAAAATTCGGAATAGGGGGGTCAGCCACTTTTTGACGTCAGCAAAAAACAATCCACCGCCCCCCCCCCCCCAGGCCGAAGAAACTGACCAGTCCCTAAGGAGCGCCTGTGGGTACAAACAGCTGGGAGCGAACGTTACGCGCTGAAAGCATGCGAAGTACGCAAACGCGGTAGTCATCAGCGCACGCGGTGTACCTATGTACAGGTCTGTGTGTTCCTAGCTCAGGCGAAAACCAGCCTTGCTAACAAAAGAGCATCGCGCGATATAGAGCTTCTAAAGTCGACGTTCTGAGAGGAGTGGAACAAGAGAAAATTGTGAAATATATAAAACTCCTGAAGAGAAAAAAAGAAAATTATTTTGTCAACAGAAAATGATCATCGTAGATTGTACATAGCTGAGTGGTGGTTAGAAATAATATTAATTACAGAGTGCAACATCGCGATGCTCTTTTGTTAGCAAGGCTGGTTTTCGCCCGAGTGCTCATGGTTGAATGGCGGCGGATACGAACGCTTCCCTCGCATAGAGAGAGAAAAGTAGGCTTTGCGTAAGTTTACAAGCGCGGCTTGGCACATCGTGTACCTAGGCGAGGTGGGTGTGCTCGAAAACGAAGATCAATGCAAGTTTGGATTCAAAATCGGCTGTTTCGGCGGAGAAACTGCCCGCGGTATTTCTGCAGGAGGACCAGCAGTTTTTAGCTCACATTTGGTATACCAACGTGAGGTAATCGTATAAGCTGAATCAGTTCATTTGCATCCCATTTGCATGTCTGTATGTATGTATGTATGTATCACGGTCCCTCCACGGTGGAGGGACCGTGTATGTATGTATGTAGTATGTATGTATGTATGTATGTATGTATGTATGTATGTATGTATGTATGTATGTATGTATGTATGTATGTATGTCCGTCCACATCAAAAACAGCAAAACGGCAGAACCTACTGTCCCAGTATTTGGTGTACAGGTGCACCTAGGGGTGGAGATGTGAATTTGTTCAAATGAACTTGTCAGTGTCAAAAATATGCAAATGAGGGGGGAAAAGGAAAAAACCTGCAAATTGCTAAAATTCTGTAACCGTTGGTCAGATAGGGTTGAAACTTGGTGTGCAGGTTCCTTTAGGTATTCTAAAGTAGGTGTTAAAATTTAGGATGAAATTTGCATGTTTCTAATTTTCAGGTAATTTTTTCAGTTTTCAGTCAAAAAATGTTTAACTCTGAAACCACTCATCTGATTGCTTTGAAAGTTGGTATACATGTTCCTCAGGATGACTTTAGTCAAGTGTATACAAACTGAATTGAAATTTTCATATTTGTAATTTTGGGGCAATTTTCTGAATTTTGGTCAAAATTGTTTTATTCAAGAATAACTAATCTGATAGCTCTGATATTTGGTATACAGGTTACTAAGGTTGATTAAAATCAGTTTGATAAATATCATGAAGATATCTTGAAATTATATTTTTGTTGAATTTTTTGGTTATTTTTCTCATTTTAAGTAAAATTTCTTCTTCTCTGAAACCGCTAGCCCAATTGCTCTCAAATTTGGATTGGATGTTTGCAAGGGTGTTACCCTTCTAATTGTTGAAATTACGACAAAATTGGAAATATTACTGTTTTGGGGCAATTTGTCATTTTTGGTCAAAAAATCGTAACAAATATTTTCATTTTAAAGCCCCTGGACAGACGGCTTTTATATTTGGTGTACAGATGTCCAGGGATGACAATAGTTAGATATGTGGAAATTGTCCTGAAATATACAAATTTGTATTTTTAAGACAATTTGTCATATTTGGTCAAGAAAACTTGTTCTCAAAATTACTTGTCTGATAGCTTTGTAATTTGGTACAAAAGTCCCGAGGGATGTTATTAGATAAATTTTCTGCTCAAAGTGTTGGGAAACCCCAAAATATTTATATTTTAGGTAATTTTTTTGTGACTTTTAATGACCTACACCAACCCAGGATTTGTTGTGAGACAGTTTCGAAGGCTGTGAACATAATTTTGTCATGTTTAATATAAATTTGTAGTAAAATTTGATCCTGAAAACAAAGCTGACGTAAATGTTTTCATTGCGAATCAATTTTTGCAACTTTCGCATGTAAGACACACAAGAACTGATGAGAAATTTGGATCCAGGATAATTCCAGATGTCATAATCCCCCCTACAGTGGAAGGCATGTCTCTATCTGTAACTGATTTAAGTGCTGTTTACATTTGAATGATAGCACTCTTAGCATCCCCAAAGTTATAAATATACCGCCAGCTGGTCTTATGTAAACATGGTCAACCAAGGGATGGAACATTTGATATTGCGGAGGGGGTAGGGGATAGAAGATTGATGAGGTAGCATACCTTTTTAAAGATCCCTTTATATTTTTTCCCACTCTTTTTTCCCCACCCTCCCACCTTTTCTTTTTGTCAAGCTTCTCTGGCTAATTTTTTGTTGACATTTGCGTATGTATGTAGGATCTGCTTGTCCCATTGTATAGAAGTTGATATGCATGTTCCAAGATGACCTCCAGTACCTAAGTTGGAGACCTTAATAGCTTGTGTCATTCTTGTTTTTCTGGTTGATCTTTGGTACCCATACTGGTATATACCAATTCTGATAAAATGTGAGCGACACCGTATAATTGCGGTATTTTTTCTATATCAGTGTGCAGGGCTGTGGTGGGAGGCCGTATAAACGCCGGTAACACACAGCCCTGCCATGCAGAGCTAGTGCGTTCCCGGCGTTATACGGTCTCCACCCTCCACCACATGTGGTGGAGGCCGTATAACGCCGGGAACACACAGACCTGTACGCAGGGCGAGCGATGTACCCAGCAGGTTATCACTTTTTCTCCTATGTCACGTGAGTGAAAATCAGCCAATCACAGCATCTGTGATACGTGAGGTGTAATAAACATAAATATGTCTTAGGTGATAATTTAATTAGAGTCCAGACTGACAGTCAGTTGTCAGTGACACAGATGCATGGTACACATACACAGGCTGTGATAGCAAGCTGAATACTGGACAGTTCAACATGCTGTAGGGAGTAGAACAAGAACGCCGAATTGTATAAACTGAACAAAAATATTGGCAAAATTGTCAAAGCTACTGCCTACGGGCAACTGTCACTATCAGATACTGCCCTGCTACTGTAGTGTCACTGTTACTGCATACCTGAACAGTGACAGAGATAGCTCTGACTCTGATGTACATGGTAGTTGAAGAAGAGTTTGTGTCAAATGACGCTCATGACAGTGAAACATTACTAAACAAGATCAGGCCAGAGAGCAACACATGGAAGAACACGTGGAAATTTTTGAATTTGGCATATGGCTATAATCAAATATTAAAGAAAAAAGATGGGGTCACCATGCTTGATTTTCTAAATTTTCACATTCTTGTCATAAAATAATACAAAAGTAAAACTTTGAACAGTGAAGACGAAATGAAAAATATGTACTAAATGGATTTATTTTTTAGCCAAATTTGCAATTATTACGTCCAAAATTTCAGAGATAAAATATTTATTTGATGGAATATTTTAACCTTCCAGTATTGTCAATTTTGAGTATCATCTAATTCATATATGTCTTGTACTTTTGAAACAAATTTTTGGTAGGTCACTGTGCTCAGTTTTTTACAATATGGCAATTAGCCAGAATTCACAATTTGCCTACTCTCTCATGATCGTCATTTTGTGTGCTCTTCGGCAGGAGCAATTGACCTGGCCAGAGTTGGATTAACTCAAGTTGGCTTAGACCAATAAATCTAAAAAATTCACTGATGCATTTAAAGAACTTGCCTTGGGAATATGACTATACAAAGTGCTAATACAGGTAGTGTTGAACACCTGTGAGCAGAACGGCGCAAAAAGTGTTTATTATTTCTGCGCGCACATCCTTTGCGGGCCTGTAATAGTTGGGGGGGGGGGGACTTGAACAATTTTGGTCATATAAGGGGGGTATTTGAATTTTTTTAAGGTATTGAGGGGGATCTGAAAAAAATAGATTTTAACTGCGATTCGTTCAGCTCCCCCCTCCCCATCGTTCTCTGTGAACGCAGCCTTAGGGGCCTAGGCCTACATCGATAAGCTTAGTTTTATCCCATATCAGAATATCAAATTGTAATGAAAATGTTCTTGCTGTTCTGACAGGATTAAAGGGGAACTTCTGACCACAGTACGCGTAGATGGAGTAACTATATAGATCAGGAAACACAAGAATTAACGTTGCGCTCGAAACTTTATTTCCCAGGTCAGCCGGCAACCCTTAGCTCCGAGAGCCTGGAGATATGCTTACTCCAAGGTCCCCAAGGTCTCGACTCTCAAATTTACAATACTTTGTCGACAAGAAAACTTGCCAACGTTAGTTTCACGATGATTAATACTTAGTATGCATGAGACATGTCACAATACCATAGTTTTAAATCCAAGCTGTGAAAATATGAAAAGCGATACTTAACAGCTACAGTTCTGATAAAAGTTCGACTGCACTGTCTTTCTATTGTCCAACCTTGCGTGAGAAATTCCACGCATAATCATAGGAATTCATGAGACATGCGGGAACCTGGAATGGCGCTGCCATTGAATATAAACAGAAGAGACTTGAAAATGTAATTTGCCGCCAATTTTGAAGAATTTCACCTCCGGTAAATCGTGGGAATTCAAGACCAAGTGGCGAAATGTTGAAATTTTGCGAATTATTAGAATGAAGATTTACAGTAACCGGTGCAAATTATAGAAACATGACATCGTTCTTTCTCCAACAAAGGCTTGCCCTCAAGCCTTATAAAAGGTGTCTCAAATATGGATAGAATACAAAAATATTACATTTACACAAAATACACAAGGAAAGTACAGAATTTCAGAAGAACATCAAGTGGAAAGTACAATTTTTTTTGTAATAAGAAACCTGACATCGTTCTTTGAAAATAAACGAATAGTGCATGTGTTGCAGTGCTTATAGCAGATGTATACAAGTTGTATCAAGCAATGTCCGCGGTTATGTTTGTGATCAAAAGTTTCTCCCAGTGAGATCCGTTTCTAGAACAATTTCGATTACCATATTGACGATGTTCAAATTTAAAAACTAACTATTCAACTCTCCAACCCCCCAACCCTTCGTATCGGAGACGTCTTACGCGTAGCACTGCAGCGTCGGTAATTCTCGTAGCTCTATAATTATCTTCACTTAATAAAAAAACACTCCCAACCCCCATACCAACCCGCGTAGATGAGGCTTCGTATAAAATAAAGACAAACGAGTATAAATAATTAGATTTCTCTGTTGAACAATACCAATATTTGGAATTAAAGCGAGTCTACTATATACTAACTATTTGACCACAAAAACGCCTCGAACAATTGTCAAATTCAGTTCGCAGACAAAAGACGCAGTTCCAACGATCATACACAGTTCTCTTGTTCAACTTCGGCAAATCTCGAATCTGCTCACCCTTCAAAATGTTGATACTGTTATCTTCTCATGGTTGATCTACCTTGACGTGTTCTTCGCTAGCTTCCTTGGGTTGAATGACTCAGCTTGCCTCTGTAGATATCACCTTCTCCTGTCATTTTTTGGGTCTGAATTCTGCATTCTCCATCCTTTATGTCATCCGGGGAATTTCACTCAGGTGTCCGGGAGAGACTCGCTTCTCGAAGTTCTATCGGGAAATTCAATTCCGCTTTGCTGTGAGAAGCTTCGTTTTCTTCGTTTTCGGGGAATCATGCAGCTCAGATTTTGGCAGAACGACTCGCTTTGCAGCTCGAGGCTCGACCAAACACCACATTTGGTCGATGTTGCAACCGGGTTTTAGTTCTCCACCATATCAAATCGTAAAAGAGTGTTCTTGGTGTTTCGGAATCACGATTAAGGGAACTTCAGATTATAGAAACATGACAAGAACGTAGATACATGGTAGTTTTGGGGGTGGGCATGGGACGGCTGGAGCTTGAAAAATCATGATCATGTAATGGAGGCGCAACTTCTTAGGCTATTGAGGGGAAAAAAAAACCTGAGATTTCAATCGCAATTCCTCCAGCCTCCCCACCCCCTATTTGTGAACGCAGTAAATCATGCACGATTACGAGTGCGGACGCAGATACCCGAGACGTGCAAAATCGATTTTCCTTCCTGGGTGGTATGGAACGCGAAAATTTCAAAAGAAAATCACTAAGTCTAGCGCTACACATTGTAAAGAAATTCCGCCTATAGTTTATCGAGAATTCAACTTATGTTACTTATAACTAGGCGAATTGAAAGATAGATAGTTAGATTTACCAAATCGTACATTATTTAGTGTCTTATTAGTTTATATTGCAGAAAAATCGCGAAGTCAAAATGTTGTCTCGTGCGTTTTGACAGAAAATACAACTCATTCACTCCTGAATTTTCCGGTCATGCTCATTACATGTTTCTTCTCCAAGTTTGATTTTGTCACTGTCCTTTTACACAGACATCAAACTGAAACGCTGTGCAACTGCAGCTGGTCCTTGCAAATCCCTAAAACAACAGCTAAAGCGCATGCGTGAAGGTTGCCCTCTAGCGACGATACTCATTGTAGCGTTTCTCAAAGAATCTCATCCTGAACTTTTGCGCTGGAGAAAGTATCTCCCCTATAAAAGTGCAGAAAATTAAGCATAAAAAATGAGGCGATTCACTGAAGCCTTGTATCTCTGAAGTGGTCAATATAAATTTACTATAAAAAACATAAATGAACTATTACTGATTGTCACTGATTTTTCTGAAATGCACACTTGCATATTGAGCCAGAAAGGGAAAAAAATTACAAGAATCACAGCTTCAAGGCTATACCTGAGTTCAGTTATTTTAACAATTATTGTTCTAAAAGTACAGGTTTAATTAATGATGAGGTTATGCGATTTACCTAAACTAAAATACGTATTTTTTATAAATCTTTTACAATTTGATGCAATAAGTATCTTATAACAATACAACAACAATATAAACTTTATTTTAACTCTATAGCCATGATAGGTATACGCCTCTTTTCACAAGGGTCGAGCACAAAGAAAACTTATACACAGAAGACAAAGTACAGGATAACAACAACATTACAACACAGACAAGTTTCATGTAAAAGTGTCGAAAAAGCTTTGTCGATAAAATTTGTAACAAGCCTGCTTAAAAACTCTAACACTTGTACAACTTCTTATTGCTGTAGGCAAATTGTTGTACAGGTAATTACTCGAAAAGACTGCTTAAATAATTCGGTTCTAGCAAATGGAACTTGTAGAGCTTTATTACTAACAGATCTTAAATATCTTTATGATCTTTGTACTTTGTTATCATATCCCGGATGTATGGAGGAGACTGGCCACAACATACCCTTGTAAACATACACTACTAGGTTGTACTTATAGCGATGGGATAGCAGATACCATTGTAGAAGTGTAAACATTTCAATGGATGAGGTACCAATGTCACAATTCAAAATCAGTCGCATTGCCCGCTTTAAAAGACAGTTCAAGTGATCCATATCCTTTTGACTACAACAACCCCAAACACCGAGACCATAATCAAAATATGGTAAAATGAAACTGTTATAAAACTGACGCCTTGCTGAAACTGGTAAAAATGTTTAAAATCTGGCAAGAAGATACAGATTGCTTCACCATACTATCAACATGTGATGTTTATGATAAATGACTCTGAATCTTCCACACCAAGCAGCTTTTCGCTTTCTACATTTTCAATATCATTGTCACCATCTTATGATGGAACTTTGACTTAATTTTCAATTAAAATTCATAATCTATATTGTGATAATGATAGATGTCTTTAATGGCAATAAATCATTATCGTAATGACATGTCAAAAAGAAATTTAATGTTTCAGTCTTGTCACGCATCACGCTCACTGTAGTGTTTTGGTCTAAAAGAATAAGTTCACACCACTTATTAATATACATGCATATTAAAAACCAGGAAATTTATCATTTATTATACATATGTTTTAGAAGTATTTGTCAATGATTATCCATCAAGTCTTCAGTCAATTGTTAGGACGCTTTAGTGCGTGAATTTTATAAAGAATGACACTCTTTGAAAATTATTTCTTTAATGGATATACATGCATGATATATTAAGAGACATCAGTAGCATATATTGTTATATAAAACGAAGGATTTTTCTCTATCTCAAAACATCCTTCCATATCAGCTGTTCTGTGGAATCGTCCGACTTAATGTCAACATGCTCTCATTTGTTTCTGATAGGATCTCATCTCACAAAGTTAATGCACATCTGAACTCCCAATAGACTCCCTTATAGTTGATATGAACTTCAGCCTACTTGGTATACAGCATCGCCCTCTAGACTATCGTTTTATTTCTCTAATGTGTACAGGTGAGGCTAAAGTGAATAGTCACTGCTATGGCTAAAGACGCGGGTCATAGGAAGGGGACTTTGTTGTTTTCATGTTACTTCGTCACATTGTAGACACTCAGAGAACCAGATATGAACTGTAAATGCTCACGTGTTTCATATTGCAGTTATGTGTAAATTTGAACCTTTGCCACATGTTTGCAACTTCATTGAAAGTATTATGATCAACAAAATGAACAATATTCACCACAGATTAACTCTATAGGTCATTAAGTATTCAAATAGGCAATTAGCTGAAATAGAAATAATTAATTTTTTTGACTGCTGTCACTGTATCACTTCTTTATATAGCAAGTGTAATTGCCTCTTGTCAAGTCCTTCAAACTATATATTCCAAACTTTGAAAGCTCATTAGATATGCAAACTATAAATTAGCTGACATGAAAACTTAAGTGCGAAATGACTTCCAATATTGGTATAACCTGGTATAATCATCAATGTACATAGCATGTTATGCCATCTTTGATCAAATAAATCCAAGTATATATCCGTAATTAGGAAAGCTCATTAAATACACAAATTAGCTAGGAATTGGCTTAAGTAAAAATGCTTAATGACATTTAATAATGTTCTATC